>NC_141891.1:2859053-3009398 GCF_030686135.1 Camelina sativa | reverse complement strand
TATGAGCTCTTTAAAGTTTAGAGGTTCTGTATTTATAGAGACTAGGATGGGTTAGAGAGTCGGTTCCCAAATTACATAGGAAATACAATTTTGATCCGTATCCATATTTGTAAACAAGTAGATGAGATAAATCTATCTAGGCCCTTGTCTTTATCATCATATACGATATTATAGATTCTTCCAATTCCTAATTGACTTTAGTTTTATTTCAACCAAAATAAGAGTGCAAAGCAAGGAAAGAAGCGTGGTATATCAGTTTCGTATAAAACACGCAAGAAGTGAGCTACATTTAACATGGAACTTCAGCTCCTGACATCGATTTGTCCCACTTTTTCGACACTCGGGGAACTGTGAGAGAGAGAGAGAGAGTTACATGCATGTTGTAACACAATATTCCCTATTAGAAGAAACTGGCTGAAATAAGATTCCTGCACCTCGATGCTCAGTGACGTCAACAGCATAAAATCTTTGAGTTATGGTAGTAAATATAGACAGTTCCAAGAAAACAATCATGGTGGGTTACAGTCACAGAGACGTGAGGACTATGGCAACATTGTAGACGGATCTTCTCTGGTAAGTTGTTTATCCCCTGTTTGAAGACAGAGTTCGTCGTAACGTGCTGTTCAGTTTAATGGAAGCTCATGTTTCTTGGAATTCATTTGTAAATTTGTAATAGAACATGCGATAATATGATTTGAGTTTAATTTTAACTTGGGTGAAGCTGTCTGGTGTCTGCTGCTTATCCTTAATAGGCACAAGCGCTTCCAAGACTAAAGGCCCGTTATAGTAGAGGAGAGCAACTATGTGTATGACTCTTTTTTTATTCAGATGATTCCTTTTACGTTTAGAGTTTGTGTCTACTGTTACTGACTTTGTGTAATTCTGATGGTTCTTTTTGCAAGTGTAAACATCAATTGGCTGCGAGGTTGGCTTCTTCTTTGAGTACATACAGCGAAATCGAGGTCTCAGATAACCATCTTCCCTTGATGCTCTCTAAGATCTGAAGCTTTCCATACAAATATTCATAAGCTACAAGTTATGTCTTAGGCTTATGTGTCGTGCCAGTAACCTGAGATCTGTCTGTCAGTCTGTGTCATTTCAGAATTATGCGGATCAAGATTCTTCACCTGTTTTGATGAACAATGTTGCTTCCTCTTTTCTGTTTCACTTGTAGTATGTAATCAATACATCAACAATGGAGTTATATGTTTTCTGGTTTGGTCTACATGAGGCGATAGATTACTCAAACATCAATTGGTAAGTACTAATAAAGGTACTATATATAGGTTATTTTATTTATCCCAAAATCTTGATCATGCTTCCTCATGATTCATGAAGCTAAGCAAGCCTCGTTTACAACAACTTGTCAGCGAATTAGGTAATTGCATATAAGTCTTCAGTTTCAAAATATTAAACTTCTTACTCTAGTGGAAGAAAACTGTTAACTGTAACTTTGTAAAAGTAATAATCATTCCATATATAAAACTTTAAATGACTTATATAAACAAAGGTTAACTAATAGAAAAAAAAAACCCCCGCGCAGAACTAACTCAAAGTTTAAACTTCAAAGAAAAGGAAAGAACAAGTGGATCTATAGTTAGTGGGAAGAAGGGTGTAGAATCGGGTGGACAGAGAACTTCATGTTGTGGTTGCAGCCGTTGTGGTCTCCACTGACGAAGTAGTAAGTCTGAACCCTACGTAGAAGTAACTTGAAGCCCCATGATGAACCTCCTCGTGCGGCCAGCTTCTTGCCTCTGGCCAAATCGCATGTCTTGAAACTCTTCATGTCTGGAAGCAAGTAGACGTCGTTCTTGTTGTTGTTGTGGTGCTTCGTCGTCTTGGATTGGGTTTGATCATTCTTGTTGTTGTACGTGAAAACAAGAATATCGTTGACGTAGAAAGGGGCATGCTTTGTAGCCCATTCTGTGTAACCGTATCCGTTTTTCCACACAGTAACCTCAATCTTTCTCCCCCTCCTTATTGGAGCCGTGTGGTTGTGTGTAGAACCGGTGATGCTTGAGTGGTTTGAGCCCGAGCTATGATTGTTGTGTGTAGAACCAACGATGCTTGAGTGGTTTGAGCCCGAACTATGGTTGTTGTGTGTAGGGTTAGTGCCGCTTGAGTGATTTTGGCCAGGGCTGTGACTTTTGCGTGTAGAGCCAGTACCGCTAGAATGGTTTGAGCCAGAGCTGCTTCCCCAACCCCAGTCAATATTTGTTCCGTCTGAGCTCCATCCGTAACCCCAGCTTGAACCACCTGAGTTAGAGTGTTCTGAACCACCAGAACCCGAGCCAGAAGAACCGCCAGAGTTGCCGGAGCTCCATCCCCAACCCCCGTTGGAACCAGAACCCCAACTCCAGCTCCAGGCGTCAGCACTCCCGGAGAAGACGAACGCAGTAACCAGGAAAACTACGAGTAGCTTGCGTGCCGTAGATAGACCCATCGCTTTGATCAAATATATTGATTGCTTTCTCTTCTTCTTTTTATTGTTTGTTTTGCTTTTGTGAGATCTTTGGAGTTTAGAGGTTCTGTATTTATAGAGACTAGGATGGGTTAGAGTCGGTTCCCATATTACATAGGAAATAATTTTTTGATCCGTATCCATATTTATAAACAAGTGGATCAGATAAATCTGATCTAGCCCTTGTCTTTATCATCATATTACGATATTAATTAGATTCTTCCATTCCTAATTGACTTTAGTTTTAATTTTAACAAAAATAAAAGTGGAAAGCAAGGAAAGAAGCGTGGTCCTTGTTGATATCAGTTTCGTATAACACATGTAAGAAGTGAGTGACATTTAACATGGAGAAACGTACAAACCTACAATAAAAATTCGCAATGCAGAACCCCAAAAAATATTTCAAAAGTAATTGTTCATATGAACACAGTCACAGAACAAGGCAAAAAAATCATTAAATAGTTTTCACTTTTACTATTTCATGCTATTTTTAATTAATTTTATTAAAATGTTATGGGTGATTAAACGAAAAAAAAACTATTTATAACAAACACAAATTAATATGGATGAATTTGGTAGTACACTAATAAATTGAAGAATCTGACATGTGTTCACCTATAAAATCCAACTACCCCACTAAAATGACTCCTTTGCCTAAAGTCGGTACGTTACCTTGCTGAAAAGAGCGAGGACAAATCGGTCATTAACTCTTCTAAAACACGCTTTGAATTTTTTACTTATCCAACTGTTGTAATTATAATCTAATAATAATAATATCCAAATTAACCTTTTTGTTATTTGGAAATAAGGAAACTTCCAAGACGGAGAGGAAGAAGAGGTTTGCCGAGTATTCTACAACAGTTAGGAGGAGGAAGGAAGAGATGGAGGTAACAACCGACGAGGTTTTGCCGGAGGTTAACGCCTCCGCGGTAACGGATAATCTTGATCGGAACGAGCTTGTGGAGTCGTCGAACGCCGTCGTTCTTGCTGAGGAGAGGAAGATTGGAGAAGCGGAGAATCGTGAAGAGAGCGAGACGCCTCCAGAGGATGACATTTGTCCGATCTGTTTCAGCTCTTTTACGGTTCCTTGTCGTGGGAATTGTGGTCATTGGTATTGCGGTTAGTCTTTTTGAGCTTAATTTCATCTTTACATTTGAAGAAGTATCTATCAAGTTTGTGTCTTTCTATTGGAAACGTGAGAATTGCTTATCTTGGTTTGGAATTTTGATTTAGGGTTCTAGTCTTGGGAGAACCCTTTTGTCTAATCAATAAATTTTGAATCTTTTTGCTGTGCCTATGGAGTGTTGTTTGCAATGCTCTTCAGGGTTTGCTTATTAAGCTTGTTGAATTTATTATACAGGAAATTGTATCTTGCAGTACTGGAACTATGCTGCAGTATCTAGGCCTTGTAAGTGTCCTATGTGTGTTCGGCTCATCACTAAGTTGTCACCAGAAGCATCTTTGCTAGAGCGTCAGGAGCAAGAGGTTAAGGAGGTTCTTGATAAAGTCCGTAGGTATAACCGTCTCTTTGTTGGAGGTTTAACTGGCTTTGTTCAGGTATGGTCTTTTTGTTTCTATGAGTTTTTTTTGGTTGCTTCTCTTTACTGTCTGATGCATTTCTTAACTTGGCAAAACCACCATCTTTCGAATATTTCAGAAGGTGCACGAGCTGCCTTTTCTAATGAAGAGAATGGTGTGGCATATGATGGATACAGATGTGAACAATCTCTATTTTCACGAAGTGCGCATCTTTGCAGTTAAGAACATCTTACCCTGTAATTTACTTTTCATAGTTTAGTGTTTGGTTATTCTCTCTCTACCTACTTATTCTTGTTGCCATTCGTTGTCTGTACTACTAATAGCCAAGCAAGACTACACATAATATCTCACTCTCTGTAATCATCATAGGATATATATATTCTGTTTTTGCTTTCTCTCATTGAAAGGTGAGAAACTAAAGTTTCTTCCGGTGTTTGCAGATGTTCATGAGTACCCTTTACACTGCCGCAGAGTTTAACTTCATCCCAACGGGTAAGTTACCTCACAAGTCATAAACCAGCAATGACGGGGTTTAAGGCTTTAAGCTTTCCAAGATTGATTTTTTCCCGTTTTCCTACAGGCGGGTTCAGAATAGTGACAGTTTTTGACTATGCTGCCATAGCTATGATCCTGATTCTGCGCTTAGTAGGGATCTATCGGAGGAGACGCCTTGCTCAGCAGGTTAGACATCTAGCAGCTGCAGTAATCGAGGAGGAGCCGGAAAGAGATTTAAGGGAAAAATAGTAACAGACAAGTGAATTTTATGAAGTCTTGTGCAGTTTGATCCTTGTGGATATGAATGGTAGATCATAGAAACCTCGAGTTTGTGCAGTTTAACATAGAATAAGATTCCAGATGTTATTACAGTAAAAAAGAAAGTGATGGGAAAATAGTTATCTCTGAAAAAAGTTTTAATCTTAAAAGGATCTTGGTTAGATGATCAAAGGGTTTGAACAAAAGAGTAGAAGTGAATATTCTAAAAGAGAGTGATGATGAGTGGTCTATGTAAAGTTGCAGATTTAAAATTTTAGCTTCGAAATTTCCATCCTCAATCTGTCATCATCTGAAGTAGAATAGTCTTCCAGACTTTTTGCTTAAAGAAACAGTGCCTGTGGTATCAGAACTTGATGACAAACGATGTCGTTTCTGAGAAGCTCTTGCGAAACGATATCGTTTTACTAACACCGTCTGGTGATAAACGATGTCGTTTTATGACAATCTCTTGGGTTATTTTTTGTATATTTTCTTTTATTTTTTTTTCCGCTTTCAAATTACAGTGAGTGTAAATTACTTTCGCCCTTTTCTACTTCCAAACTCAATTTGAAAGCAATCTTTTCCGATCTATCGAATCGAAGCGGCGGAGGAAGGAGAAATGGGTGTACGTGCAATATCTCAAGAGGCGTTCGACGATCTAGTGAGGGAAAATGTTGAAGATCTTGGAATGGAACCCTCCGAAGCTCTCGAAGACGCTCTCCACACTCTCAAGCTCCAAGGCGTCGATCTCTCCGGTCCGTAAAATACAAATCTATTTTTCTTTTTTCCCTTTTCTCTCAAACTGGATTTATTAGTCTGCGTTAACTTCAATTTGTGTTTGTTTATGCTACACAGGGATCATTACATGTGTACCAGGAGAAAGTAGCATCAAGGACAATCCCGTGATTGCTTGTTTAGATAGACTTAAAGAATTCGATAGTGTTTCCATAGAAGGACCTCTTCGAGATGAGGATTTGGATGAGATTTCGAGTTTGTTCGTCAAGCTCAACGAGCTTTGTTGCAGCCAACAAGATTCAGGGAACACTGCAATCGCGACGAAACATGGTGCTGTGGATTTAACATGCTCTCTTTGTTCCAAAATCAAGATAGCTCCTGGAAGTAATCGTAATCGTATTGTTGTTCCTTGTTTGAAAGCTTTGGCTGTGTTGATCCATGGTAATGACTTATGTTCTGGAGTTAGTATTTTTTTTAAGTGTTTATAATTTTGAATTGATGTTGAATCGTGTTTTTAATTCAATTGTAGACATTCAGAGCACAGAAGCATTCAGGAATTGTACTGGACCAAGTATTATTGTTGGTCTATTGAGTAATTCGATCTCTGATTCTGATTCGTTGGATGCTGGTTTTGCTGTTGTTGCTGCTGCATCAACTGGTAATGAAGTTGTGAAACAATCATTCATGGAATTGAAAATCGATGAACTTATTCTACAAGTGCTGAAGAGAGAGAGTAAGACTACCGTTCGAGCTCTGTATGATGCTATTTGTGTTCTTTTGACTCCAGATGACAGCCGTGTTGTCGCTTCCCAAGTAAGTAGGTTTTACATTCGTTTGGACTGTGTGAATCAAATTAAGTAGAAAATGCATCTTAAACAGCTATGGAACACTTAGCATACATTTATAACTCGTTGTGTTTTGTGTTTGAAACCATGGCAAAATAAATAGTCTTTTCTGTGCTTATTCGTGGACATGCCTTGAGAGCATAAATTCAGCTAGATTCTTGCTTTCATGTGTTTTATAGGTTTATGGTTATGCACGAACTTTCGCGAAATTAGGGATTGCAACAGCCCTCACCGAAGCATTACAGGCAGGGATTGGATCTGATAGCTTGGTGTCAGCAAGTATTGCGTTAAAAGCAATTGCTGTAAATGTGAGTCTCATAGTTGAAATCTCTGTGTCATAACATTTGTATCTGGTTAAGTCGTTACAAATTCCTCATCTGGTTTTGCTGTAAACAGGATGAAATATGTAAATCTATTGCTGAAATTGGTGGAATAGATACACTTCTTCGGTGTATTGATGATAGCGGTGAACAAGGCAACAAAACTGCTGCTAAGATATGTTGTTCTCTGTTGTCTAAGGTGAATAGCTTCTAAACTGTCCTACAGGCTGCCTCTTTTGTTTTTGTCTTCAGTTATTCAAATCCCTTCTCTAAATATGGCGTTTCAAGTATTTGCCACACCATATTGAGAGTAGCTTGTGTTCATGTTTATCCAATAAATGCATGTTCTCGAAATTTAAGCTTTTCGAAAGCCTAGAGTTACTGATTTAGATTAGCATTGCAATCACGCGTGAGAAATGTTTGTCTAAACTGTGTATTTTAATATCTAGTTGGCAGGAAGTGACTCTAACAAGAGTACCATAGTAGAGAAGCGGGGTCTCGACAAGCTAATCAGACTTGCACAACGATTCTCCGATGATCCTCTAGTCATACAAGAGGTAAGTAAAACCAAATGAAAACCCCCTTACTACAGGTCACGTCCATGGCAGTTTTCCACTAGATAAGAACGTAATGTCGAGAGAAGAATTGTTTCTTGTAGCACTAAGGTCTGAGTGCATAATCCTTATGATTGACCCAAGATATATTGGTTGGTTCAGGTCATGTTGATAATCTCTATAATCTGTCTGAGATCACCAGATCACGCAGCCAAGGCTATAGAAGCCGGAGCTGGTGATCTAGCGGTCCAAGCTATGAAGAGGTTCCCAGTAGCGGCTCAAATGCAGAGAAACGCTTGCAACATGATACGGAACATGGCTGTCAGAAATGCAGAGAACAGGTAACTATCCTGTTTCCAAAAAATTCATCCAAATATATGCACATATCACAAACTCTTTTATGATATCACAAATTCTGTCTGCTTTACACTACAGAACTATTCTGCTTGCCAATGGAATTGAGAAGCTGATAAGGACTGCTAAGGCCAATAATGAGTTATGTAGAGCCGCTGCAACTGATGCACTGAGAGACCTTGGCCTTGATAATTACAATAGTTAAGGCCAATCTATCTCCATTGGTATTCATGAAAACTACAACTCTGCAAGGTTAGTCCCAATTGTTTCTGCATTGTCCTATCCATTATTCAAGCTAAGAGGAGTCAGGAAGAACGCAAGAACTGGAATGATCCAGTTTTTTTACAGTTTTTCAACAACAGTTCGCATTGAGTTCATCTTTTGAGTAGAAAAGCATTCCGATGTAGAATTTTTTGCAACGATTGTTTTTTTGTTCGAATACTTGAACATGTTCTACAATAGAAAAGATTTGTTTGAGAATTTTAGTGAAAGAGGTTCTCTACTCTAACTAGAGTAAATAGTAAAATAGATAGACAAAGAACAAAAAATACTCCAGCTTGAGAAATTCATCGACAACATTTATGTTAAAGAGATTTTTGAAAATTGTGTGTATATTTACATTGCCGACAAGGATTTTGTCTTGTGTGTTTTTCTTTCACCTTTAGGTTTAAAACAAGGACAAATTGTTTGATGAAGGGAAATAAAAAACAAATTGAAAATGTAAAACCCATCCACGGAATGATCTCTAGAAGAGTGTATTAGGAATATAATTATGTACGGCTATGTGTTTTCTTTATTAAGATGTCAATCGTCGGCATATAAGCAAACTTTTAATAATATAGATGATGATGGGGGCTATGATGAATGCAACTCTATCGGTTTCTACTTTTAGGTGGAGATCTGACAAAATAGCCAACAACATCTCGACATATGTGGTAACCTTTTTTTCTTTATTTTCTATTTTAAAATGTGAAAAGCCCTTTTTATATACCGAAATAGAAAGCAAATCTTTTTAGTGGCCATAAATACATGAGTAGTAGTGGTTTCCATGATTAGCCAAGTTCAAAAATTTTGGGGATTTTTGGGTTGATATGTAGTAGTGAATTTATTACAATATAGATACTATATTAATTGAACAACTAATTCTGAGATTAAAACTTCTTTTTTTCATTTTATTTTATTTTATTAAAAAAATTTTGATGAAAATTTAATTCAAAATCTCTTATTGTTTCAATAATTGTTATAATTTTTATTCAATTAAAAAAAATCTTTGCTATATTATTTACAATAAGATAAAATACTACAAATGATTATATTATGAAGAGGTTAACCTCACTAAAACAGATTCGAATATTAAATACTTAAAATTAAGTTCAGAGTTCATAACTTCATATTAAAATCGAAATTAATTGTTTTCTTATACACTTATACTATTAGTATTTAATTATTACAGAGAGTAGAATAGCCATTGTTTGACAAACGTTGTAAGTAGAAGGGGTACATCCGTCATTACGCTCAATGTCCCCATACTTAGACAAATCATAATTCAACAAAAGCAAAACTCTCTCTCTCTCTCTCATATGTTTGTCACTTTGTTGTATTAGCTTACTTCAAGCTGTGGTTTAAACCAGAGCAGAGAAAGCTGTTCTCTTTTTATATATGGTGAGAGGAAACGAGAGCTGATAGATAGAGAGAGAGAGAGAAAAAAAAACAGAGCTCAAGATCACGAGCCCGTTTCTACTTCTTTGGTCTTCATCATCGAGCGATCAAAGGAACAAAAAAAAAAAAAGGATCTCAAGAAACCCACTTGTTGTTGGTTAGATACTTCACGGGTCTCTGAAACGTCTCTTTCTCACAACTATAACTTGATCACCCCCACTAGTCCTTCCCTTCTCTCAACGGCTCAAGTTACTACACGTCACACCCGTTGTTCATTTTCCTCGGATGTCGAGGTGACGTTTAGATTAAAAAAAAATTACTCTTCTTGAGGCAGAGATTGTAATCTAGTTGCAGAGAGACAGAGGAAAGAGGTTAAAAAAATGGATCGGCCAGCAGTGAGTGGTCCAATGGATTTGCCGATTATGCACGATAGCGATAGGTATGAGCTCGTCAAAGATATTGGCTCCGGTAACTTTGGAGTTGCGAGATTGATGAGAGACAAGCAAAGTAACGAGCTTGTTGCTGTTAAATATATCGAGAGAGGTGAGAAGGTCAGTTTCTTTTTCCTTTACCAAAAGTGTTTTACTTTTATGTTTCAACTCCTCTCTAGGTTCTTAAATTAAAAGAATCCATTTTTTTGTGTTCTCATCATCCAATCATGATTCCTAATGTCATATATTATAGTTATGAATGGTTTTGAACTTGTGATCATTGATGCTGAAATGAGTAAATGGTTTCTCTGTTCTGCATGCTCTGTATTTTTTGTTGTCTGTGTTGTCTAATGTTGTTTTAAAAGCTATAGGTGTTTTTGATGGTATGGATTTTTGATAATTCGAATGTGGAACTTGATATTAATGGTTGGATTTTTTTTTTTTTGGAATTTACTACAGATAGATGAAAATGTAAAAAGGGAGATAATAAACCACAGGTCCTTAAGACATCCAAATATCGTAAGATTCAAAGAGGTTTGTTTTCAACTCCCTTTAAGCTGTTTACTTACTACCAACTAACATTCAAGAAAAAGTAAATTCTATATTTAATTCTCATGTTTGCTTCAGGTCATATTAACACCGACCCATTTAGCCATTGTTATGGAATATGCATCTGGAGGAGAACTTTTCGAGCGAATCTGCAATGCAGGCCGCTTCAGCGAAGACGAGGTTTGTTCTCTCTTGTCTCTTTTTTTTTTTTGTCTTCTTTGCTTCAATGGTTAATGTAAGATACTGAGATTAATATTACTTTGTAGGCAAGGTTTTTCTTCCAGCAACTCATTTCAGGAGTTAGTTACTGTCATGCTATGGTAATGAGAAATGTTCTGTTTCAAAATCAATGCTTCATCCTCTGTGAAAAAGGGCTGAAACAAATGATAAACTTTTTATGTTGTAGCAAGTATGTCACCGAGATTTAAAGCTTGAGAATACCTTATTAGATGGTAGCCCGGCTCCTCGTCTAAAGATTTGTGATTTCGGATATTCTAAGGTATCTTTTCTTTGCCAACCATTTCAAAAACTATACTTTTTACTGTGACTTTAAGCTTTTTTATGTGTTTCTTCAGTCCTCGGTGTTACATTCACAGCCAAAATCAACTGTTGGAACTCCTGCTTATATCGCTCCCGAGGTTTTACTAAAGAAAGAATATGATGGAAAGGTACTTTATAATCATAGTTCCCAGACGACTAACGAGTATAGTAACCATATATTATACAAAGAAACAAATCTTTCTTGCTCTATACATATAGGAGAAAAATGCTTTTTCTTGATGAAAACAATCTCGTTGAGTATCTTGGCTCTTGTAGCATTTTGGTGAAGAGAGCTATTTTCAAAAATTGATCATATTCTTGAATTTGGTCAAATGCATTCATAATTGGTCAGGTTGCAGATGTTTGGTCATGTGGGGTAACTCTGTACGTCATGCTTGTTGGAGCATATCCTTTCGAAGATCCCGAGGAGCCAAAGAATTTCAGGAAAACTATACATGTGAGAGCCTTTCTTCATGCTTCAATAGTTGGAAACATGTAACTTAAGGATTCTATGCTTTCTTGCTATCTAAACAAATCTGTTATGTTCTTGCTCAGAGAATCCTGAATGTTCAGTACGCTATTCCGGATTATGTTCACATATCTCCTGAATGTCGCCATTTGATCTCCAGAATATTCGTTGCTGACCCTGCAAAGGTACAACTACCCCCAAAGCATATATACACACCTGTGAACAATGTTCTTTATAGTATGATTGAAACAAGCTGCTTGCATTTTGTATGTTTATTAATGTGTTTGCTGAATTGGCTACTATTGGTTGGTTTCTTGGCAGAGGATATCAATTCCTGAAATAAGCAACCACGAATGGTTTCTGAAGAATCTACCTGCAGATCTCATGAACGATAACACATTGAACAGTCAGTTTGATGAATCGGATCAACCGGGACAAAGCATAGAAGAGATCATGCAGATCATTGCAGAAGCAACTGTTCCTCCTGCAGGCACTCAGAATCTGAACCATTATCTCACAGGTGAAACAATACAAAACATAAACTTTCCCATTTCTTGTCTTTTTTTTCTTACCTACTCCATGTTTGAAAAAAACTTCTCATTATTTGGATAAACAGGAAGCTTGGACATAGATGACGAGATGGAGGAAGACCTAGAGAGCGACCTCGATGACCTTGACATAGACAGTAGCGGAGAGATTGTGTATGCAATGTGATACCACCTCTATGGTTTCTGCTACAAAAATGTAATGACAAAAAAAGTTGAAGAATAAGGTGTCTTGTATGCTATTGAGATTGTCCCAACTTTGTTAATGGGGACACTTTGAATCTTTGATATGCAAAAGACTTAAAACAATCGATGGGTGTTTCTAAACAAAAATTGAAAAGAAAAAAAAAACATTTTCATCAATTGTTATTTGAATGCTTTTGTTTGGAAAACTATATATAGAACCAGTAGTTTATTTACTTTTGTTCAAAAAAAAAAAGTAGTTTTGTTTACAAGCTATTTCTTTTATTACTGATTCATTTTGATGTAGTTCTAAACTTTGGACATGTTTTTTTTTCTTTTGCTTTTTATTGTCTCATAGTTATAAATCCGATTAGTTGAACAAAGGCAAAGTGATATTAGCCTCAAACTAAAGTTAACAACTAGACTACATCGAATATACTAAGCAAAACAGAAATAAATCGATATTCTGTAATATGTAGATGAGAGAGTGTCTACTAAATCTACTCCTAATAACGTAATAGTTGAAGCTAAACGCGATGATGTTTTCATTTTCACTAAAAAAAAAATGTGGACAGATGACATTCATTATTCATGCATATCTAATTATTTATTTAATTTTTATGTCATATGATATTAAATACTGGACGCACGTACGGTAATTGGCTTTATATTAGAAGGTGAGTTTAAATGCGCTTACTCATACAGTCACAGCTTTGTTTTTGCTCTGTTAACTATGATTTAACGGGTGGTACACCACAGGAAATTTATTTTATATTTTATAGTAATATTAAATTTTCATAAATTTAGTTTAGTAATAAAATTACACATTTTTATTTTTAGTCTTTTCTATATTTTAACTATTATGAAATATTATAATTTTTATCATGATAAAACATTATGAAATATTACTATTTGTATAATGTATAATTAATAAGAATAATATTTTGTATCTATTAAAGAGAATACTATTAGCCTTACCAAAAAAAAGAGAATACTATTATTGTTTGCATAATTTATAATTATTTAATTTAATTAATTGTTAATATTTAAGTGAGACATATAATATATATATAGAAAACAAATTTGCTATTACTAAGGAAATTATGTAAAATTAATTAGTTTCTATAATAAAAATTCGATTTTGTAAATTTACCATATTTCACTTACTGTTTTTAGTGCAATTTTGTAGGGACTAAAATTGTAAATAAAATTTTAAATTACCATAACTAAAAGGGTAAAACACAAAATGTACTTAAAAATGTATATATAGATAACTTGATATTAAATCAGGAGTATTATTATTCCTACTTTATACTAATAGTATTATACATTGTGTTTAATATGCAAAGAAAGGGAAGAAGAAAATAAGCAATTACAATGTTTTTGATTAAAATAAAATATTGAAGCATACCTACATGGTCGACCTATGTGACAGTGTCTCCTGTTACTGTAACATAACCTGAATTATTTTGAGCTATAGATGAGATATGTCTGCCTTAGCAACTGATATCATATCATTGTTGTCTTCTTATCTTCATTATTTTCTTACTCGCAACTATTTGTTTGTAGCATTCATTTGACCTATTCACACTCTCGATATAGGCTTTTCCCCCCTTTTGGACAAGGGGAAAAGACCGTAGTCTTAATCTAATAGTTGCACAAATATCGAATTGGACGTTTGGTATGAGAAATTAACGACTTTGACAAGATTTCCAAGGATACTTGTGGTATTATGTTTTTTTTTAAGGTTTTACTTTTATTACAAAACTCTACATAATGTCAATGGAATTTGAGTGTAATTTAAACGCATAATACTTTGAATTTAAACAGAATTTAATTTATGACAAAGTTTACTCAATTTTCACACTAAAAACATAAATCATTCATATGTTTAAAATTAGTATTTCTGAATTTGGAACAGTTTACAGATATTAAAAAGATATAACTTGTACCAAATTAATCATATGAATCCATTGTAATTTGCGATAGATTTGTCACTAAAACAAAATTGTAACTAGTCAAAACAAAAAAAAAACTAGTCAAAACATCAAGTGTTTCTTATTTACGGCCAGACTAGCCCTGTTTGCCATTGCAGGGTTGCTCATTGGTGTTGACACTTTACCAGCCTTCAAATCTCTCCACAATCGGCTGAACCAAAATATTTTACTTAAAATCCAATTAAATAGGTAAAAAAACTAATGTGGTAAAATTGATACAAAATATCTATTCATTTCATAATTCCATATCCATATTGTTACAATTTTTATTAACCGTACGATTATAAAGCTACAATTTTATGTTTTTTTTCCTTTGTCACATAACAAAAGACTTGGACAATTGATGGGTGTTTCTAAACAAAAATATAGTTCAATAAAAAAGATGTTGATATTCATAAAAATCAAGTACATTATTGACATGTTCCTTTTGATAAATAAATGAATGACTTGCTTGAAAAGGACTAATATAATTATAGATTTCTATAGTATGCCCTTGGCTTATTCGACATCGTAGTGTGGGGGAAAGATCTCTATTATGAGGAGGATACGACCATTTTTCCTGCTGTTGAGTATGTTCATACGGAAACGATTAGGACAAGCTAGTGGAGACGTAATCTTGTTCAAGTTACATTCTCTTTTGTTTTCGGTGAGTTAAAATCAAAACTTAAACTATCATATCTGCTCAAAAAAGTAGTTGAATTTTCGCTTTTACTTTCCAATATGTCGGAGAAGTATATTTCACTCTCAAGTCAAATGTAAATAACTTTTTTACTGGTGAGTTCATATAATTTATAACTGAGACGAAGATTGTAATTGCTTTTTAATTAGTCGAAACCACTTATTTCAAATTTGAATCTTACAATGATGAAATACATCGAATAATTAAGAATATATATATGATTGGATATGTATACTATACCTATATATATTAAATCCAAAAATAACTGAAAATTTACCAAAAGAAAGTGGAGGCATTAAATCCAAAAATAAGTGAAAATCATTAAACTGCCAAGTAAAAAAAGTGAAAACATTAGTATAATATATTTTTTTTAACTACGTGATACAGAATTCGGGTAAATGCATTACATATCTCGTTTTACTGAATATTTTTGTCGGTCGTTTTGAGAGAGAGAGAGTCTCTCGCGTGGGTTAAAAGAAAAAGCTCGTCCTTTCGGAGCGTCCAAAAGCCACACGCTCCACACCCAAATTTTTAGAGAAATTTGCAAATATTAATCTTAAAAACTTATAAATTCAATAGATAATATAAATATATTTATATATGATATATTGTATATAATGTATAATTGGCAACTTCAAATTTGTCATGTGGATAAATTTTCAAAATGATTCCTCCTATTTTTTGTTAGTCTCTATCGTAACAAAACAAACCAAAAAAAAAATTATATATAATAATATAATTTGGAGTGGGTACGTCATCTGAAGATTAGAGATATAATAAATAGAAAGAGGCATGAAGTGAGAGAGTTTTAAAGAAAAGCAAAGATTTCTAAAGAAGAAGAAGAAAAAAAAAGAAACAAGAGAAAAAAATGGTGATAAAAAGGATAGAGCTGTGTATAGAGCTAATGAAGATAGGTATGGAGTTCGTGGTGGTGGTGGCTGAAGCCGTCCAAATTGTTATGCGGCAAAACCTCAACCACCGTGCTCCTCCTCAACCTCCGCGTCGACTAATCCGACAAGGCCTCGTCCCGTATCCCGCTTCTCACCCTTCTCCATTCCTCTTTGGATTTTTCCCTTGAAAATTAAGAAACATGAAATTTTATATTCTGCTTCTTTCTCTTTTTCTTCTTCTTTATTACTTTTTTTTTTTTTTTTTTTTATTATTGGTTGTAGATATTTAAGTGTTACTCTTGTTGATTCTTCTTTGTAAAAATCAGATTTGCAGCTTTCTATTGAACTCCTTTTTTTCTGGATTCATATCGTGTAAGCAAACAATTTGCAGGATAAAAAAAAAAAAAAAAAGAATAAACAAAGTAATACACGCAATTGGGTTGAAGAATATTAAGACGTGCAGCGGAAACAATTTGCCCCCTAAGCTAAGTCCAGGTTCAACCAAAAAAATTGTTAATGTTTTCATATGTTTCTTCCTTATGTACTTCACGGAAAGTTATATTCAATTAATTATTATGATGCTTTTGATTAGTTTTGGGAGATGCCTTGGTGTTCTGGGTTTGGACTTTTTCTTATATTTGGAAAGAAGAAGAAATAAAACTATAGGAATTGAACATGGTTCGTTAAATCGGTTAATGTATACTATCCCCATTCCCCGTAATGATCAGTAACTAACTAACTAGGCATTTGAGCAATTGTCTTGTCTTGGGGTTAACTATATTAAAATAGTTCACGAAAAATATCTACTTCAAAGCTCCACAATTTTCAAAAGATGTTTCTTACATATATAATTAAGGAATATACATGTTTAAATGTTTAGTTTGTATACTTCGGCCATTATCATTATTTTGTTTTTCGTATATACATTTCTTTGAAAAAAACAAAAATAAACGGGTAATATATAAAGATATGTATTTTAGTATGTATTTCACGTGAGAAGATATGTATTTTAGTACATATGCGTCCAAGTTCATTGAATATCACGAAAATAATACTACTAAACATATGTACTTATCTAATGTTTTTTTTTTTTTTTATGTTTTTTGTTTTGTTTTTCTTCATATATAATGTAATATGGTAAAGTAAAGATTAAAGAAATGATCTAATGTTTAGTACTATATATATTCATTAGATCACTTCTTTAATCTTTACTTTACCATATCACATTATATATTAAGAAAAAACAACAAAAAAAAACTTTTTTATATATTAGGATATTATTGATGCAATAAAATCATACAATTTGTCATTGTTAGCATTAGATGTAAATTAATTAATAACTTGCAGAATAGTTTATAACGAAAACTGATGAATAAAAAACGTTTTTCGAGGGGTGAAATTGTAATTTTCATGATGGATTATTAAAACTTTTCACAGAAAGGACTTTTACGTATAAATACAACGTAAATACAAATTATGTTTTAAGGTTGAAAGATTTTGACCCCCGATGCGATGTAAGTAGGTTTATATATCACCAAGAAACAAAAAAAAAAAACCATCATGTGTAGTGTCAGGTGTGAGGTGACGCTAAAGATAGCAACAGCCGGTAAATTGGATTTGGGTTAAGATCTAGAGACTACCACTACCACGCACGATGCGTCTTGATCATGTTGCAGATGATGACGGTTGTAATGATTGGTTCATTCCTCTTTTTCACCTTCCAAATTCAAACTCGTAATCTTCAAATTGAAAGTTTTTTTTAGAACTAATATATACGCTATATATAACACATGTATCTAATTTGATATCCAACCCAATCAAAAGTCCGAGTAATTGAAGCTCTAGTTTCGGTAAAATGGAAAATGTAGTCCATGTATAAAAAAAATTTCATTAGAAAATGTAGTATTATTAAGATTCGGTATTGACAGTTCTAGTTAGAGAGTTAACAGTTTCATCTTTCAAACGTTAATTAAATACCAAAAGCTAATCCGGTGGGAACAAACTCAATTATTTAAAGTTGGGCGAGAGTAGTTATTAACTTAAAACTTAATGCAATTGTACGTGTTGTCATTCTCAACTTACGTTAATATTTTTTGCTGCGAAACATATTATAAAATTTAGTTGATACCTGACCATTTGAAAACGAGTTGTGGCTTACGATGAGTTGACTATGCTTGCATTATTTACGATCGGATCAGATTGACATATTTATTTTATACATACCACATTTGATGATTATGTTACAAAATATAATGGTTTAGTGCTTGAGAACTAGCTAGCTTTGTTGGTCGAGCCCATGCCTTCCAAGCTAGTACTGTACTACTACTACGTATATTCATCGATCCCTCATCCTAGAGAGTAGAGAGAGACTTGAAACCCAAACAAAAAACAAAAGCAGTCGGAACATTATAAACATACATACATACATATAACAGACCAGACTGCGTATGTAGTTCAAGTTTCTACAGAAAGCAATGCGTAAATAAAGTTTCCATAATTCACCAGTACAAAATTGTGCAAGCTTATTGCCAAATATATGAATAGATTAAGACGAAAGTAACGTAACACAACAGCATCTCACATTAATGAGTTAGTTGGCTGATAATAATACTACAAAAACAGTGATGTCTTTATCAAGTAAAGTAGTATTTTTTTGTGTGTTCATATCTCCAGAGAATAAACGTTGCAATTAAGATTTAAGATTCCCTTAACATAGTAGGTCAACATATAATGTATGTATTAAAAGGAGTATATTATATTATAGTACATACTATTATGTAATAATCTAGTCCTTTTTTTGGTTTTGACAAAAAAGAAAAAAGAAAATCTGTTAAAAATAAAAAATAATTAAATACGTACAGATATCTGCAATTCCAAAAGAAGATGGATGTTCACGGAAACAATTAATGATACTAACTGAACATGGACGAGAATTGAGGCAGATACAGTTTATGAGTCATTGACGTAAAGACAAAAACAGCTTTCTCCATTGTTCTTCTTTGTTTTGTCGAATCCAATACTCGTCCTTTACTCACGGGTAATATAAATATAATACCCTTTACTCGACCCTAAAGCTGTGGGTACCCTTTTTTTGGGACGGGTACGAGCCGAGTAACGGGTCGAGTACGGGTAACGGATATTAGTGCCCAGGCCTAACATAAACTGTTTTGAATAACTGTGGATTTTAAAGTTGATTTTTAAATCAGCAATTCAATAACCGTGAATTCAATAAGACTTTTTAAAATCAATGGTTGAAACATAACATTTGTAAATTTTACACAAATCACTTGATATTTTTCACTTTTTTTTTTGCATTTAATTACCTATATATTCAACGCTGAGACTTTTTAATTAATCAATTGTCAAGAATAATCGATCTTGCTAGTTGGTTTGTTCCAAAGTTCATTCATAGTATAAGATTTACTAAAAATTATAAACCATTAGTTAGAACTTAGAAGAAGAGAAGAGTGTGAAAACAAACTCTTTTGCTTAGTAGAAGTTTAATCGACCATAAGAAGTTGTAATGTACAAAGTAAATATATACGACCTGTTGTAACAAACAACAACAACTCTTTTTTTACATTACCCTTCTTTTTTCTTTTTTTTTTGTTTGCTTCTTCATTTTGTTTTGATATGTCATATTTTTTTTACCGTTTCTCTTCTTCTTCCTCAAATTTTTCTTTTTTTACAAATAGTCCAAAGACGATACAGAGCTGCTACGCATATATAGCCTTCTTCTTTTCTCTTCCGACTGATATTAGTAGCCTGGGAACATTGGCGGCGGTGGGGATGCGTATTGGTGGCCGATGAACTTTGGTATGCTGAAATCATCATCACTTGGAGCTGGTGCTTGAGCCGTTGGGGAGTTGATCTTCGGCGTTCCTGGCGGAGATTGTGACGGCGGTGGCGAAAAGACCGTTGGTGTTGGTGAAGGTTGGACTGGCGATGGCGACGGTGAGCTAACAGGTGCTGGTGGCGGCGGAGAGTAAACCGGTGGGGGCGGGGAGTGAACCGGTGGCGGTGGTGGCGAGTGAACAGGTGGCGGTGGCGAATGGACCGGTGGTGGCGGCGGGGAGTAGATTGGCGGCGGTGGCGAAAAGACGGGAGGTGGGGGAGAGTAGACAGGCGGCGGCGGTGGCGAATACACCGGTGGAGGTGGGGGAGAGTAGACAGGCGGCGGTGGTGGTGGAGAGTGAACAGGCGGTGGCGGAGAGTGAACCGGTGGTGGCGGAGAGTGCACCGGCGGTGGCGGAGAGTGCACCGGTGGGGGCGGAGAGTGCACCGGAGGTGGCGGAGAGTGAACCGGTGGTGGCGGAGAGTGCACCGGCGGTGGTGGAGAGTGTACCGGAGCCGGAGGAGGAGAATGAATCACCGGAGGTTGTGACTGAGGTGGAGGAGGGCTGCGCCTTTTCGTCACTGGAGATTGATCATAAGGATCATCCGGTTGCGGTGACTCTTTTGGCGGTTGTGGTTTTTGAACCGGCCGAGATGGAACTGCCGGAGCTGGAACTGGCGATGGTTTGTCAACCGGTTTAGTTGGAACTGGCGATGGTTTGTGAACCGGCGTAGTTGGAACTGGCGCTGGTCTGTGAACCGGCGATGGTTTGTGATCCGGCGTAGTTGGAACTGGCGCTGGTTTGTGTACCGGCGTAGTTGGAACTGGCACTGGTTTGTAAACCGGCGATGGTTTGTGAACCGGCGTAGTTGGAACTGGCGCTGGTTTGTGTACCGGCGTAGTTGGAACTGGCACTGGTTTGTAAACCGGCGTAGTTGGAACCGGCGATGGTTCCGATGGAGTTGAAGAGCCATCACCTCCGCCACCAGCGCACTTGTCCTTGCTACAATCAACTGGGCGGTTAATCACGACGGCACATTCCTGGGAAGATCGTTGGTCAGGTCGAGCAGGCAAGCAATTACGTATGTCGTCCAATGCAATTTCCTTGCGAGCACCACCTGGAACACACGAACCTCCTTGTCCATTGAAGTAATTGTACGAGTAAGTGAAGTTCACCAAATTAGGCAACTTGCAAATGTTATCCGGTACAAGTCCTGTGAGTTTGTTCCCGGAGATATCAAATTCCTCCACACCGGTCAACCCGACAAAGCTAGTCGGGAGACGACCTATGAACGAGTTCTTGCTTGCATCGAAAACTGTCACATTCGATAACTTGCCGATTTCGGACGGGAAACAACCTCCCAAAGCATTGTCCATAAAGACAATCTCGTTGAGATTCTTCATATTGCCGATACTCTTAGGGATACAACCGGTGAATTTATTGTTAGCAAAAGTCACAACCGAGGCCGGAGATTCCCCTAGAGATTCAGGAATCACCGAGGTGAATCTATTGTTGTTCAAGAAAATGGCGTCAAGTTGCTTCTTGAAAAGCTCAGGAGGGACTTGACCTTCGAAATCGTTGAACCTAAGGTCGAAGTATTTGACTTCAGGCCAAGAGAGGACAACGTCAGGGAAAGTTCCAACGAAACGGTTGTTACTGACATCGAATTCGTGCATTAGCTTCAACTTCTCAAAGCTTTTAGGTATAATCCCGCAAAACCGGTTTGAATTCAAATGGAACATAGCAACATCTGTCATCAAACCAAGCTCAGCAGGCAAATGTCCTGCGATATCAGCACCGTTTAGGTCAACACCAGCTACAACCGTGACCTCGGAATCATCAAGAGCTGGCGCACAAACCACACCGGTGTAGCTACACACGTGCGGGCCATGCCAGTTTCCCGTGGTGTTAAACGGGTCTGAATATATTGCCTTTTTCCAAGCCTGAAGAGCTATATAAGCTTTCTTGAGCCTTGTGTTGGCAAATGTAGCCTTGAGATCAACCTCGTATTCAATGTCATCAGGAAGTTCGCCATTCTCTGGTAACGTTAAGAGCTGTCGCTGCACAATGAAGGCAGCTTCTGTATCGGTTAAGGCAAATGTGACAAAGGGAGAAGATAGGAAGGAGAAGAATAAGAGGAAGAAGCAGCAGCCAAAGGACGGAGGTTTAGCCATGGCTAAAACAAAAACCTTGGAAAAGGCCCAAGGCTGCTTATAGAAGGGCATGAGAGGGTTCGGGAAGGACACAAAGCTGTATTATATTAATAAGCTAACGGTTTTTCATTTTGCAATCACCAACGGTTTCCCTTAACATACTTTGTCTATAATTAGGCCAACTCTTGATTTTAAGGATTTTGCTTCAGATCCGGAGGACATATTATCAATAATAGAAATGGTGGTTAAAAGAAACAAGTAAAAAAGCTAAAGCAGACTCTCTAAATCAAAACCGGTCACTATTATAGGACACATCCTTCAAAAAAACGAGAGGTAGTTGATTTCATTACCGAACATCACGCAATGACACAAACCCTATTTGTCTCTCACCAGTTCACGTGTGCTGCAAGATACCTCCCCTGAGGGATTACGAACGATGTTTATATGATAATCCAAGGGATCAAGACACAATCAATGGTAAAATTCATTGTTTCTTCACCAGAGCTCCCTCGGCTTTTTCTGATATGCAGTTTCTTCTCTATTCTAAACATTTCAGATTCCCTAGAATAACCCAAAATTTCTTAATTAAAAATCTTTTTTCTAAGAATGATGTGAAAACAGAAGTATCAAACTTTGTCATTTCCTATACTTGCAATCTCATCGATTAGCCACGTCGTCCTTGTCTACCCCATGATCCTTACAAACTTCACTGAACGGTTAAAAATTTGCCATTCCGCTAATATGAATGGCTAAATTGCTAATATAAATCGTTAGACTATACATGTCAATAACTTGTCAAATAAAAAATCGCCATCCAAATAAAAATCGCATTACTTACTATACTATGCAGTATAATACCATTCCCCGTGGCAAATCGTTACATTTTACACAGTGCCGGCTTAAATATATTACATGCCCTTACCCAAACTAAAAAAAAAATATCCCTCAACCTATTGAAAAACTTATTAATTATTTTTTTTGGTTCTTTTTAGTTCATATAATTTTCTTTTTTTTGCCCCTTTCTAACTTACAAATTTTTTTTTGTGCCCCTTTAACTTACAAAGTTTTTTTTTTGTACCTTTTTTAACTTACAAATTTTTTTTGTATCCCTTTTCTTATACGTATATGCCCCTTTAATTTATGTACCCGGGGCGGTCGCACTGCCCACCCACCTAGTTAAAACCGGCACTGATTTTACAAGACATAAGTTGTGTACATGTTTCTAAGGTATATTTACCTTGACAGTAAGATGGGAAAAGAATCAATTACTTCTTAAAGAATTTATAAATTTCATTTTGGAAAAAAAAACAATGTTCTAAAAGTGTAAAGTATATATATGATATATAAAAATAAAAATAAAAAAGAATATAAATTTGCCGATCATACTAATACTACGAAATATTTCCTAGTTAACATAGACAAAATTTAAGAAACAAAAAAACCAATGCTATTTCCATCCCATTAGATCCCTTTATAAGGCTCTCTTTAGCCTCACTCTATACAACAAACAAAACCATCTCCACATTCGTCACCCACACTTTCTATTCTTTATCTCTATTCATAAGTAATTCATCTACACTTCCTAAAGCTTTCACATTCTGGGCTTCACCATCCTTACCGGCACAACCTGAGAATATGTAGCAGCTTCTTTAGCAAAACTTCACCATCACAAGTGATGTTGTTTGGTATGTGTTCTTTATCTATATTTACCTGATCCTCCTTCAATGAACTATCATCGTTATTTGCTTCTCTTTCGCGTTTTCTGCTCACCTCTTCCTTCTCCTCTTCTTCATCTTCTTCTTCTCTGAAATTTTGACCTGACGCCTCTGTAGATACAAGAAAAATCAATGGAGGCGAGAGTTTAGACTAGACATAATTTTACCATCAGGAAGAGACGAGCACACAAGTTCTAAGCAAAAGACATTCATGTGTGGGTTGGGTGATAAATAGATAGCAGACCAGATCTCATATACATGTCCTTCACTTCTTTGATTATCCTCAAGTCATATCAACTCTATGTTCTGCACCAAAGCCTTCTAAAAGCCAATGCAGAGTTAACTTAAGAACTGACTTAATCAAAAGTTTTCGCCTAATTCTAAAATAGATTTTACAATATGAACATAGTATAGTCTAATTGGGTACCACAGACCATAAGAAGAAGAAAAGGACAAAAAGGGAAGATGCCAAACATATAACTCATCAAGAGGGGTTCGACTGAACTAGGTAAGCAAATGTTACCTGAGTGTTTGGTTTCTTCATGACATGTCCTTGGACATTGGACAGCAGTTCCCATGGTGTAGTTTCCGTTGGAATTTTGAGGCTTGCTTCTTAATGTATTTTTCTGAGGACGAAACTCAGATGACGTCTCCAAATGAGCTAGTTTCTTTCCAAAGTTAACCTTTTGCCAGCAGCCATTTTGTAAGACAGTAAACTGCAAAACAAGATTGTTGTCAGTTTCACTGAAGGGATTACAAAACAAACGAGGTCATAAAAGAAAACAGCAAGAGAATCAGCAAACCTGATCAGTAGATTTGCGAGGTTTAGACTGCACATCACGAGTTCTAGAAAGTCTCTTCTGAGTCTCTCCTCCAAGGAAGGAATACAACTGCCTAACAAAAGAGTTCTCCAAATAATCGAGATATGAGTTGTGTTTCTCATTCGTCCACTCAACACATTCATCCTGCAAAACAAGAAACGGCAATGATGTTAATATACCGCACGAAGAATTCAACAAGAGAATAAACACCATTACACAACACACTTAAGTCAACCAGTATTACATTCAGCTGCAACAAATTTTAACTTTTGACCACACAATGTAAGGTTACATCATTGAGTAAAAGTGTGATATGTACCACTTGCAATTGCAACCACTAATCACCAACTATAAATTACTAGTTTAAAAGCAAGGAGTTATTGGAATTGGCCGTAGGAAATGGATTATGATTGATACATATCACAAGGGGTTAGTTAGTAATAGATCTCAAGATCATCAGATCAGGCAAAGAGATTTGCCTCGGCGTCCAAAGAGTTGTTGAAAATTTTGAAATCATCTTGTGGAGTGCTAATAAGGGGGGGGGACAAAAGAAACCCAAAGCAATCGCATTTAGAATACAATTCATTGGTTTGAAACCTGTTGTAAACAGATCTGAAGTTTCCTTCCCATATATAACAACAACACAAAAGCTAACATAAATAAATTTAGTTTCCAAATCGATAAGAACAAACCAAAAAAGCAAAGATATTTTTTTTTGGTTTGTGTGTGTTTACTTATCTCATTACGAAAATATCTAAAATCTCCATAAAAGCAGAAAAAGATATATAATTTTTTTTTCCCCTTCTAATATACGAATCAAGTTCAAATTCTCTAAGAATCAAAAACGAGACCTAGAAAGGGAAGCAAAGAGGAAGATTTTGTTATGGTTTTTTTTACCAGTTTCGAATCAGCATCGCAAGGAGAGGAATCAGCGGTAACACCGGACTCGAGCGAGTTGGAGAGAGTCGACTCGCTCTGATGAGATTCAGAAGACGCTGCCGAGGAGGAGCCTCGATCCATCTCCAGAGAAACAATATTCACCCTGAAATCATTCTCCATCGTTCCTCTCTGATTCATCATAAACACACACAAAGAACTAACAATAATATCTCTTTAGGATTAAAAAAAAATGGTTCTTCTACGAAAGAGCCAAGAGACCTTGAGAGAGAGAGAGAGGGGAATGAGAATGAAGAAGAAATAGAAAGAGAGAGATGAAAAAGGAAAAAAAGAGGAAGAGAAAATATCCACATGGCGTCGCTTTTACACGTGTCATAGTATGCCACGTCATCAGAGTCGCTGATAAAAAAATGAAAATATCTCAAGACAAATATCAGCCCGGAGATATTTTTCTGGAGGAGGTTCTGAATTTTTTTTTTTTTCTTTTTTGTCAACTTAATATAGAAATAGAGAATGGATGCTCTCTCTTCGTCCCATATTAAAAAGGGTAATATTAGTAGATAGCACAAATATGAAGAAAAATAAAAAAAATACCCTAATAACATTTTTTTATAGGTAAATATTATAAGACTTACGTTTTTTTTAAAGTAAAAAGACACAATAATCCTTTTTGTTTTATTGTTAGATAGAAAGAGTGAAAGATTTGGTATGATTTTTTAAAATAGCATGTAATATTTATATTTTACATGTTATATTGAACTAAATAACGTTTAGTTGTAAACCCAAACCGACAAATAGTCTCGTTTTAATTGTAAAATCTAAACCCTAACCATCTAATTTCGTTTTAATTGTAAAATCTAAACCCTAACCATCTCATTTGTGAACCCAAACCGACATATAATTTCGTTATAATTGTAAAATCTAAACCCTAACCATCTCATCTGTGAACCCAAACCGATATATAGTTTCGTTCTTATTATAAAATCTAAATCCTAACCATCTTATTTGTGTATCCAAACCGACATATAATTTTGTTTTAATTGTAAAATCTAAACCCTAACCATCTTATTTGTGAACCCAAACCGACATATAATTTCGTTCTAATTGTAAAATCTAAACCCTAACCATCTCATTTGTGAACCCAAACCGACATATAATTTTGTTCTAATTGTAAAATTTAAACTCTAATCATTTCATTTGTGAACCCAAACCGATATATAATTTCGTTCAAAAAACAAAAATGACATGATATTTTTTAAAATAACATGTAATATATGTAATGGATATAAAAGTAATTGTATATAAGGAGAGAGAATGCCATGTGGACCCTATGGTAGTTTCTTAATTACTTTTGATTTTTGTGGTATCTAGTGCATATTCCCTATTAAAAATTATGTCAGAATTTTAATTTGGTTTCTTGTCCTTTTTATCATTTTTTTTTTATTTTTTATTTTACTTTATAATATTTTTTAAAAGTTAAATTAGAGATCTGATAAGATTTTACACTTGACAATGATCAATCACCTCATTTTTATTTAAAGATAAGGATTCCTACGTGTGAGCTTCTCTATCTAGGGTTTTGGTCTTACGATAGCATATGTTTTTTTTTGGATTACAATTTCAGAGTTTTAAGGTTTAAGTAGATGCATCCTTTATCAATGAATTTATTTGGAGAGATGATAATGATGATGACTTCGTCGTAAGCTTAAAAACATAAGAGATTCTCGAAACAAATTCATTCAACATGAGTTGGTCCAACACGCAATACACTCGTCAAGAGTACTTTGTGTAAGCTTTTTTAATTATACAATAAAATGGTCAGGATTGGATCAAGAAGAAGAGTCTGATGCTAATTGCTGAACATAATTATAAAGAAGAGTCTGAAAACACGTTTTGTTTTAACTGTCTTCGCATATAAAGAATGGGTCAAAAGGTTTGTCACAAATGCTCTTAGTTCCATGTTCGTTACCGTAAATAAAACGTGTACTTTTAATTAAGAAATCTAAATAATATGAAAATACTAAAATGAAATGCGAAACTATAATTTTATGGTAAAATTATGAGTTTTTTTGTTTTGTTTTTTTGCCTCATCTTTTGCAATGCTGATGGTACAGAACTACAGATCATGGTATCCGTTTAACTAGTAAGTTGTAACATCTCTAATATCTTTTTTACCCCCTCAGTTCTCTAATGTTTCTAGATTGCTGATCGAAAAAAAAATAGATTAAAAACAACAAAAAAATGGTTATTTATACATACACTTATTAACTTTGATTGAATATGATTTGAATTTGGATAATGAGATGACGACAATAAATATTAAAATATGATTAGATTTATAAAAAAGTTGATAGGATAAATGCGAAAAAAAAAAACTAATTAAAATTAGCGCTAAGAGACATTTGCTGACGTGTGCAGTGGTTGGTTCGAAAAAAAAAATATCTGCCGCTCCGTTCCTTTCAAACCAAAAAAAATATCTGCCCTTTTTCTTTCCACAACCCAAAACAAATATCTCGCGACAATAATAGTTTTCTAATAATGTCTACGACCACTTCTTTATATCCCTAAATGTAAGACCACTTTGCTATTGGTTCGATATATCTTTTTTATATATAGAGGGGTGTATTTAAATTGACATTTTAAGTGATTTGTGTAAAATTACAAATCCTATGTTATTCAATCATGGATTTTAAAAAGTCTCCTGAAATCCATTGTTATTGAACTGATGATTTAAAAATCTACTTTAAATCCACTGTTATTCAAAACAATTTGTGGATTTGGATTTTAATAAATTTTAAGGATTCTGGAGGATTTGAGAGGATTTGTTTAGTTAAAAATACAGAAATCTAAATCTCATGGTTTTAGGTGGGATTTGAAAAGAATTTTCCTATAAATCATATCAAATTCCCTAAAATCTACAAAAATTCCAAATTTTTTAAATCCCATCAAATCCTCCAAAATCATTATTTCAATACATCCCCATAGATTCTACCTTGGAGCTAGATGTGTATACATTTATATATCCATCGAGATCTTCTTTTTGAGATCCTTGCTTGTTGTATATATAAAGATTGTGCATTGTTTATGTATAAAATATACTACAACTTTTACAATTTCTATTCTAGTAGTAAACTAAAGATAGATCGATTCTTACAACTTACAAGGTTTTGTAAACAATTCGATTGCCTCCACGGTCACCTACCGCGGATTCTCTCGTTTTCGGTCACCATATCAAACTGAAACATCACCCCATTAAGTATTAAGAAATATCAATCATCTCAAATGCATTCTTTTAATACTTCGTAGATTCTTTATTTTAGATATATATATATGTACATTACCCGGCCCATTGAGATCATTCTTAATTAAGATCCTCTTATGTACTCTTATCAATAATATACAACTCTTTATAAGCTCTTGATAGCTATTACAATTTTCTTGATGTTTTCTTAAGCAAAAGCCTACGGTCTATAATTAGGTTAAAGCTAACCATATCTTCTAGTCAGGGATGCTTCTAGTTCGCTTTGTAAAAATGTGGATCTAAATTTTAACATAATTTGATATCTACTCACTCGTACGTAAACCTGACCAAATTCACTTTACATACTATGTACGTAACGCTTCAATAGCTAGTCTCATGTTTGTGGATTATGATTATATTTTTTTTCGTTGGTACACTTAAAAAAATAAAATAAAATAATCTATTCATGTATTGTCGGTTTCAGTCGGCAATTGAACATGCAACAATCTCGTGTTTTCACTTAAATCACTCAAGATAATTGTGTAGAACTGAAAACAACATTTGACCATAACAGTTACGTAGTTGTTCTAAAAGAGATCTTTTAATCTTTTTTATACCATGTTTTGGGGATGTTGGTAATCTGCATATACTTTAAACTAATAAACATGACATCCTCATCGTAGAATCCTTGCTAGTATGTTTATGTTTACAGACGCTTAATTTATCTTGTGGTGACTAATCTCTGATTTTAATAAATTTTCAACGAACATGGTGCAGTATCATTTTAAAACTTAACAAAGTATCGTCTGATGTCATAGTAACAAACTCACAAATGCTACGATTTTGTGAACTTCACGAAATAGCTAAATCAACCGTCCGTTGTATACACTACGACATTGTAAAATGACATCAAAACTGAAACACTTGTGATATCGCCATATCGGTAGCTCGGGTATACCAAAAAGAACTAAGAAATTTCAAATCCGAATAGTAGCAACGGAGAGGAGCTTAACTTATTGCGACCCAAAAAGACTAATGTAACAGGTTATGGTCTCGAGTCCAAATATAATATGCACGGCCGGACGGCCCGGACCTTTTTTGGTTAAGGTACAAAAGAAAAGCCAAAATCGTGATAGTTGAAGATATTTTACATCCTAAACCTCTCACGATGGCTATGCTTACACATTTCTATAAGGCTTTGATCCATATCTTTAATAGTTTGAGAAAGAAAAAGAAAAAAAAAATACAATTCTTCCAACCAATTCACAATTCATAATTCATAGGTGTGATTGGTAACGTAGCCAAAACTGTACACAAAAACTGTAAGTTGAAGCTGTAAGCTTTTACGGAATAGTGCAAAAATGTAAAAAAAAAATTGTACAGGAAAGCTGTACAAAAAAGCTGAAAGTAAAGTTTTTAATAAAGTTTTTGATAAAGTTTTTGTGATCGGTAAAAAATCAAAACTATACAAGTGGTAAAACTTTGTTTGTGTCACCAATCAAAGCCCATATAATATAGTACCACATTAATCGGCTCTTACCACACACACACAAGATAAAAAGCAAACAAAAATCATACAAGGAAGAAATAAAATTATAATTTTTGGTTAACCATTAATTAGAATTCTAAATTTGAATTTCTAAAATCATATAATCTATATTACAAAACTGTCATTCCTCTGTACATCACATCAGAACAAACAAGCAATAATTAATTTCAACCGTAGAAGAAAGTAAAATTCATTAATCATAAATTGAAAAACATCAATTATTTGGTTCGCCGGAGAATTGTCGCACCGAACAAGCAACCACCTGTGCCCATTGCTTCAACCTCAGCTTCATCGTCTCCGGATCATCACCTGTTCCAATTCTCCACCGTCAGATCAAAACACAAAAAAAAAAAATCACAAAAATTAAAAAATTCACACATACCTTGATCAACGATCGTCGTGCTAGAATTGCTAACTTCACCTTCCGAAGCGATCGACGAAAGAGACGAAGTTCGTGACAATCTGCTACTATACTGTTTATTCACAGCGCAATACAAACCAAGAGCTGGTAGAGTTTCGGATAATCTCGGATCTAAATCAGGCGAATCCGGTTCGAATCCGAATCCAAGCTCGATACATCCTTTAAGCTCTTCAAGATCTTCATCCGACACGCTTTTACTCCGACCAAGTCGTCCCGATGGCCTCTTTCCCTTTTTCTTTAGCCAAGCTTCTTCTCTATCTGCATCTGGCGACCATGAATGCTGTTTTACTAACGGTTTAGGCGGTGGTGCAAATCGTTTCGACATTTTCAAAGCGGCTAGGTTTTTTTTTTTTTGTTTGTTTCTTCTTCTCTGTTTTGGGGTTAATAATCTCTCTCTCTCTCTCTGATGGTGTTTTAAATCTATACGGCAAAAACGCGTGCAGAGCACTTCTTTATATATATATACACTTAATTTATTTATTTATTAGCATAAAAATGTTAATATTTGAAAAGTGTCATTAAACTTTAATACCATGTTTTCCGATTTCTTTTTAACTTTTTTTGATTTTTAACTAAAATTGGTATGGCTTGTTTGATTAAATGGGAAATATAATTTTCTTAAATGAGAAAGATTTTCTCTAATATTTTAAATTTGATTTGTTTACCTTTTTTTTTTTTTTTTTTACCAGCAACGAAGCAAACACATTTTACTTATTAGATGTCATCATCATGTCTACTAGAAGGTAACCATAACTGACCTTAATTAGTAGTAAAAAGATTGGTGATGTACAATTTATGAATTGCTTCTTCTTTTTGTATAGTGCTCAAACAGAAGAAAGAAAAAGAAAAAGGACCAAAATATGAAACTTGACAAAAAGTTCTGATTATGCCTCGACTTTACACAAATAAAATTCACTTTTTATCATTACATAAGTAGAATCAAACAGTGACATCGCTCGCGGACAAGAAGTGAAAATGAGAATTTAACAGAGAAATAGAGACTCTGACAAAAGTATCCATTTTGGGTCAACCGTATCCGGTCCACGGCTGGTAAGTCTTCAACAAACGTGGCCATTAAAGTACTACTAGTAGTAATGTTTTCTCATTCTCTCTATCAATAATTCTTATTAGGGTTGTTGTTGAAATTATACAAATTTCAATAAAAATGATTTGGAGTTGTCATGTTTATTTTCTTAAAGTTGACAAAAAAAAAAAATGTTTATTTTTCTTAAAGTCGTTTTATTTTAAGAAGAAAAATCGATTACAACCTAAAAAAATAAAAGTCATTAGATGTTTCATTAAACGATTACCACCAACTTTGATGTGTGTTTAAACGCAATTATTTCCTCCGACACACTAATTAAAATACTGATTACATTGTTTCAACAAAAAAATAAGAATTCTCAATAGATTTATTAAGGACAAAAAAAACAAAAAAAAAAACGAAGTGCCATCTTTTTTCTGTAACCCAATAAATTATTTATACTAGTAGAACCAAAAGATTGAGAGGATTCAACGATTGAAACCGTTCACACGTCTCGTCCTTTGCCGAATGACTTTCTGCTAAAGTAAACCACAAGCTGTCCACATGACTAAGACAGGCTGTGCCCATTGCCAAAATAAAGAAGCTTTCTTTGTTGTGACTTAACCTTCGTAAGCAAAGTTGGAATCTTTTTTCCCACCCAAAGTCTTCCTTGACCAGAGAGAGATATATAAACCTGGTTCAAAATTGATTGGAACCGGTTTGAATTGAATACAGTGGCATTGGTTTTTCTCTAAAAAAATCACCAGTAATCACCACAAGAGCAGACTCCATCCTTGAAATGATGAAACCGGTTTGAATCCCTCACAATGATCTCTCTCTCAGTGATTCTTGATATGAACTTTGTTACGTTATGGCAATCACCGCATACCCTGAGATTCTTGAAGATCTGTATTGTTGTCTTTGCAGGAGTGGCGATAAGTGCAAATGCAATAGCCAGTCTTTCACTATGCCTCATGAGGATATGCTCTTTTTCATCGTCTTCAACATCTTGCAAGACAAATCTATGGTCTGGGACATACCCAACCATCTTCAGTTTCGCGTGTAATGCTGTTAACTCTCTGTATATCTCTTCATACATTGGATGTGTTTGGTTTCCCGTGTAAAAGACTTCGACTTTGTTGTTTACTTCCATCGAGCTCCAACCCGGTGTCTTCCTCAAACCTTTGCCTCGGGCGATGGACCTTATTGTATCAACTCCTTCCCATTTTCCAGCAGTAGCATACATGTTTGACAATAGAACGTGATAGCCAACATGCTCGGGATCAACCTCAAACAAATGTTCAGATGCAACTTTTCCGAGATCAATGTTTCCATGGACTCTACAAGCGCTGAGAAGAGCTCCCCAAATAGATGCATCAGGCTGAAGTGGCATGCTTTTTATAAAGTTGAACGCGGTTTCTAACTGACCAGCTCGACCAAACAAATCTACCATACAACCATAGTGTTTCAAGCTCGGTGTTATCCCATAATCTGTTTGCATCAAATCAAAGCACCATTGACCTTCGTCTACTAGCCCAGAATGGCTACAAGCTGACAACAGAGTCACAAATGTAATGTGATCTGGTTTCACTCCTTCATCAAGCATGTCTCTAAACAGCATCACTGCTTTCTTCCCATGCCCGTGAAACCCATGACACGCTATTAGCGTGTTCCATGGCACCGAGTCCACTCTGGGGATTTGATAAAACAAAGAGAGTGCATCCTCTAGTCGTCCACATTTTCCATACATATCAGCAAGGCTTGTGCCAACAAAAACATCCAAATAAAGACCGTTCTTCAAGAGACGACCATGAAGTTTCATACCTTGACGCAATGCTCCAACCTGAGAACAAGCAGGCAAAACGCTCACCCAAGTCCCTTGGTTAGGAACTATCTCTCCACCTTCTTCCTCCATTACGTTATACATTTCCATAGCTTCACTAGCAAAACCATTTTGCGAATAACCAGATATTATAGTATTCCACGAAATTACATCTTTATTCGGGAGCCAGTTAAACACTGCTCTCGCTAAATCTACAAGGCCTAGTTTTGCATACATAACAACAACTGCGTTCCCAATGGTAACATCTTCCAAGAACCATCCTTTCCTCAAAGTGAAACCCAACACAGATCCACAAGCACGAATGTCCCCTAACTGCGCAAGTACAGAAGCCAAACTAATCATAGTAAGACAATCTGGTTGAACTCTACTTAACCTCATCTCCTGAAACAAAAAAATCGCTCTAAGCGGCTGCTCATTCAGCTCATAAGCCTTAATAATGGAATTCCAAGAAATCAAATCTCTCACAATCATCCTCTCAAAAACCTTCTGACAATCCCTAAGACTACCAAACTCAGCATACAAATCAATCAACTTGTTGGAAACAAACAACTCAGACTCCAAACCATGTTTGATCGAGTATGAATGAATCGTAACTCCTCTATTGAAATCACCAGCTTCAGTGCAAGCCGAAAGAAGACTTACAACAGTAACTGAATCCATAGCTCTCAACCCATCAGACAAAGCCAACGCCTCTTTAGCATTCCCACTTTGACAATACCCTGAAATCATCGCATTCCAAGAACCCATATCTCGAACAGGCATCACATCAAACAGCCTCCGTGCATTACCCACAACTCCATACCTACAATACAAATGAATCAAGGAAGCAGCAACATAGACATCCCATAAAAACCCAAACTTCAAAGCCAAGCAATGAATCTTATCCCCATCAATCACATTCCTACAAGCTTTCAAAACGGAAGGGAAAGTTCGGTAATCAGGTCCAAGTCCAGAACTTGACATAAACAGACTAAAACACCTAATAACCCCTGAAGAATCTCCCGCACGGCTATAACCAGAGATCATCGAGTTCCAAGCATAAACATCTCTGTTCTCGATATGATCAAACGTATGCCTAGCCAACGCAACGTTCCCAAGGTAACAATAGTGGTTAACGAGTTTAGCCGAGATACAAACGTTTCTGATCGCTTCAGATACAACGAGACGTGCGTGAAGGCATTTCGCTGATTGCACATTAGTGCAGTATCTGAAAAGTGTGTGAACATCATCAATCTCTTTACTTTCACTCACACGATCTTGAGAATACGCAGATACTGAGAATTCTCGGACTATAGCTCCGACGGACTTCAAAACTCGTTTAAAGCGCCCACCTTTGCAGGTCGGAACCTGTCTGAACAGTGAAAAGGTTTCAAATTTCATTAAATTTTCGAGGGAAGATGAGATTATTCAGAGGAAATTGATTTCATTTATGTACCTCAACATACATACAATCAGGGGGCTCTTGAAAGTTGAAACCTTCCGACGACTCCCACCTCAAGGTTTCAGATGAACTCTCAGAAGATAATCAAACTCACGAATAGTGATGAGTCAGTGAAGTAGAGATGGTGGTTGAATGAATCAGAGAGGCGATAAAGCGACGGTGAACTGAAAAGTCCAACGGAGGCTTTAGAGACGGCCGTCAAGATTTTAGTTGGAATAGATCGACCGGTTCACATATTTTTCTTATTTGATTGCGTTTCGGGGATTTAATTAGAACCCGGTTTAATTTGTAAATTGTGCGGTCTAACCACAAAACTTGAAAAGAACGCTAAATAAGGTAACTAAGATTTGAGTCCAATAAGGCCCAAAATGTTTGAGCCCAAATAGTATGTATCCGTTGCCTTAGACGGAGAGTGTTTGTAGCTAAGCAATAATGCAGAATGTAAAGAGGAACAGGATATGATGTACTATATTTTTAGTTTCTAGCCAAAGTAATATGTCTGAGTCTGACATACGTTGCTCAAGCAGAGCCAATAATTGACAACTATATTCTCTTCCAGTGAGAACCTTTGATCCAGACCACATGGTTTGCAATTGGATTGCGTGTAAGAGTGCAATGCAACCATTCACTTCACATGCATTTACTACGATAAATAGTTCTTTATAAGAAAAGCAAATTAAAAGGATTTATAGTTTAATTAGACTCACAATCTTTCTTTGCCTCGAAGCTTTCTTCAAACCATAATTTGTTTTTTTTTTTTTTTTTTTTAAATAAAAATTTGCATCGTGAGATCTCCAATCAACTAGACAGGATCTTTTCTTAAGAGTTCAACTACTCTTGTAACACCTTTAATTCTTCTAGATACAAAATAAAAATATATGGGCATGACATAGATTCTTGTTCTTTATCGTGGTTTTATCTACGTACTCTTTTTATTGTTGGATTTATTTTACTTTTGTTATATATTTTACCGTGGAGTTAATGGAAAGTTATACAAAGCCTACGAACTTGCTATACATATCTAACTTTTTTTCCTTTAGAAAAGGTGTCATATATATCATCTAACCTTCATGGATTTTATAAGATATATCTCTTTAATTACGTATTGGATTCGTGTCATTTTTCATAATCGTTTCTGTTTTGTATTATCATCATCACTACTTATCGTTTTAGCATCTCTCTTTTGTGTTGTTTCTTCTGGTTGTTCAGGTTTTCATTGGTTTTTTGTGTTTTGGATTCTTCAAAGAAGGTTATATACTTCTGTTTCTAAACGACCTATAAGAAGTAACTTCAAATTTTAAAATCTATTTCGGGAAAGAACACGTCTCTAAAGAATCGAGGCCCATGTGAATTCTATATAATAATAAGTCGTACTATATATATAACTAAATTATTCACGGCTCCATTTTAAAAATATAATTGCAGAGTAGACTTTCCAAATCCAGTAGTTTTCCTTAAGAAAATATATTAAAAATAGGAATAAAAGATGGGAGACACGAAGGGTCACTTGTATGGTTACCGAGTCCAAGATAAAAGAGTCCATAATGGGGAAGAAACAGTATTAAAAAATGAGAAATTAGAAAAGAAGATCACAATCACATGTGATGGATCATGGATGTGAACTGTGAAGACCAACACAAAGGAAATGATGATCATGGACTATATATTATAATATATGTTGCTTCAATTTTTACAAATTTTAATTGTTTACAAGGGCATCGAGTGGACCACGTGGCATATGCCCATACCTTTTGTAGGTGCAGCAAACGTGATAAAGATTCTGGACTGTTCATCCGCTCCCTCCATCCCTCGAATTTTTTTTTTTCTTTTCTTCCGACTTTTAAAAAATCTTATCGTATAATATTTTTTTCCTTTTTCATTTTATATAATATCTTTTCTAATATGTAATCTTAAAACTCTCTCTACGCATCTTTTGTAGTAGTTGTGGTGAATGATGTTAATGCGGACCACTCCACAGTTGATTTAATTTGCCAGAGGAATGCGATCCCTGTAATTTTAATGGACGTTGTTTCTTTTTCTTCATTTCTCCATTCCATCCTATGGTAATAAGTCCATCAGTTTGTAAGATAAGAGTGGTATGTAGTTTATAAGAAAAGTGTTAGTGAATGCTATATCTCGTATAAGGGGATCAATGAAAAAACATGGTTTACGAAATGTTTATAATATAGTTTGTTAACTAGCTCTCTAAGATATATAAGTCGTTTTTGGATCAATACAACTAAACTTTCTATGGTTCAACTAGTAGTAGTCGTAGATAGAAAATTTGTTTTGAGTTATGGATCATCAGAATATATAAAAAATCCATGTAGTGTCGGTAGTTCCCCTCGATCTTGAGAAGCTCTTTGTCGGGACCATGATTTGATTGACAACGAAGAACTGGATTTGATTTTACATGTTAAAAACTCTAGAGTCCAGACTATATGGACTAATTTTTACCTTGCAAACACAAATATACAAATTAATTAAGACTTGGTGCTACAAAAATATAGTCTTTTTTTTTTTTTTTTTCATCTGAATTTTTTCATTGAAGAAGTGTTAAGCATACAAAAACGGCGGTTAACAACATAATCCCGAAAACTAAAGCCAGCGGTTAACAACATAACCCTGGAAACTAAAGCCAGCGGATAAAGGACCATCCCTAGAAGCTTAAGCCGGCAAGTAACACAATTCCGGAAACTAGGACTTAAGAACAGAAGAAACAAAAGCCAAGACCTAAAGTAAAAGTTTATAAAGGGAATGAGAGAAGGATCAAAGCTCTAAAACTGTCCAACTGAAACTGAGTGAATTCCACTAAGCTTTCCCAAAGAATCTGTAAGCGCCGAATTACAAAAATATAGTCAAATGAATAAATAATTCTCCATAATACAAAAGTAATGTTCCTACAATACATCTATATACATCTCTTAGCCAATGAAACCTTTCAAGATAAAATATCATATAAATATTTTTAATTTTTTTAATTAGACCATACATTACCTTTGTTTGTAAATGTTGAAAAGAAAAAAGAGTTGAGAGGATTATGTTTAAATAATTATGCAAAATCTCTACCTAAAAAATCATCCGGCTAATTATTTTTCATTCAAAAAATTTTATTGGTTAAAAAGTTATCTAATTTTATACTAGAAGTGATAGTACTTGGTCTCGTAATTAATGATACCGTTTAGAAAATACGAACGGCCGTGATCTTACCACATTGCGAACTGCTATTCGTGGGAAACGCAAAAAATGATAATGATATGAGGAAAAAAGCAGCGTTTGTTCATTGGACCACGTTGCCCAATCTCAACGGCTCACGCACGATCTGACGTCAAATTGAGGACATTGGCTAAAATAAAATAATAATAAACCTTATCGAGAATAAAATAATCTCCGCATCCAAACAAAACAACCCACCTTTTATATGAACGACGAGTGTCACGCCATGGACACTTGTCGACCTCTCTCCTCTCTCTCTCTCTCTCTCTCTCTCTGACCATTTCAGGTATTATTTCTTTCTCAAAGTGGAATTATTTCTTTTTTGAAAGGTTAGGAAAAATAAAAACTTCCTTTTTTTTTTTTTTTTTGTATTTGTTACTTTGTGTGACTGAGCTGCTTGATTTTTTATTTTTCTTTCTTTTGAATCGGGTTTTTGTTGTCTGTCATTGATTGGTTTGTTGTATCAGATTCACTGATTCTGATGAGCATCATGAGTTTTCCCGCCGAATATAAGCATATGATTGGTTGTTTTGGAGATTTGTTTCCTTTTTTTTTTGGAGATTCTTTCACTATTTTTGCTCTGTTACTTACTTAATTCTCTACATATTTCTCTTTTGATAGATTGTTCTTATCTTTTTCTAGGGTCTTTTTTAATATATAAACTGTAAATACGAGATCTTTTCTAAATTCGAATTCAATTTTGATATAAAAATCTCATCTTGTTGATTCACGGTAATACTATATAGGCTATATAGCTCGTGGGTCTCTTTTGGATTTGTATGTTTCCTAATTTTTGGTGTTCTTAAAGTTATAAAGATCACTTTTTTTTTGTTGTTGCGGTTAAACCATAACCTGTGTTTGTTTGTTTGTTTTCGTGCAGGGAAAAAAAATCTAAGCTTGATTTTGAGAAGAAGATGATGGGGTCACGAACAAACTTGAAGAGCTTTGTTGATGGTCTGAGTGATGAATCTGGAGTTAACACAAAGCAGCAGCCAATGATGGGGAGTAGTAGTACTCTTCCATTGACGAGACAGAACTCGGTGTTCTCGTTAACCTTTGATGAGTTTCAGAACTCATGGGGTGGTGGTATTGGGAAAGAGTTTGGGTCCATGAACATGGAAGAGCTCTTGAAGAACATATGGACTGCAGAGGAAAGCCACTCATTGATGGGGAATAACACCGGTTTCAACAACATCAACAATGGTGGTAATAACGGGAACGCTGCTATTAACAACAACAATGGAGGTGTATCTGTTGTTGGTGTGGGAGGAGAAACTGGTGGTGGTTTTTTCAATGGTGGGAGTTTGCAGAGACAAGGGTCACTTACTCTGCCTCGTACCATTAGTCAGAGAACTGTTGATGATGTCTGGAAAGAGTTGATGAAGGAGGATGACATTGGAAATGGTGTTGGTAATGTTGGGACAAGTGGGATTCCGCAGAGGCAACAAACGCTGGGAGAGATGACTTTGGAGCAGTTTTTGCTCAGGGCGGGCGTTGTTAGGGAAGAACCTCCACAGGTGCAGCAGCCTGTAAATAACTTCAATGGTGGTTTTTACGGGTTTGGCAGTAATGCAGGTCTCGGGACAACTCCTAATGTGATTGGTGCTAACCAGCCTCATAGTTTTGCTGGAAATGGTGCAGTGGTGAGACCGGATATGCTGACAGCTCAAACTCAGCCACTTCAGATGCAGCAATCACAGAGGGTGCAGCAGCCGCAACCACTCATACAGAAGCAGGAGAGGCCTTTTCCCAAACAGACCACTATCGCGTTTTCCAACACTGTTGATGCTGTTAATCGTTCTCTACCTGTAACGCAGGTGACTAAAAACCTGAAGAACTACATTTTATATGAATGACAATCATCTGACAAATATTTGATGTAGTTTTCATGTTTTAAGATACGCTGGTTTTGGATCTGCAAGTATGTTTCAGTTATATGACTATAGCTTGTTTTTGCTTTTTTTCTTCCGTAGTTCCAGGAAGTGAAGCCTTCAATTCTTGGAAAGCGGGACTACCCTATGGACAACAATCTACTGCAAGCTGTTGATTTTAAAACCGGTGTTACGGTTGCAGCAGTATCTCCTGGAAGCCAGATGTCACCTGATCTGACTCCAAAGAGCGCTCTGGATGCATCTTTGTCTCCTGTTCCTTACATGTTTGGTCGAGTAAGAAAAACAGGTGCAGTTCTAGAGAAAGTGATTGAGAGAAGGCAAAAAAGGATGATAAAGAATAGGGAATCAGCTGCAAGATCCCGCGCTCGCAAGCAGGTGAGTGTTCGTTTAAATTTTGTTGATTGAAGAAAATTTGAAACTGTGGCTGTGGTTATTTACTCTTTCATTCACTTTGTTGCCTGACAGGCTTATACGATGGAGTTGGAAGCAGAAATTGCGCAACTCAAAGAGTTGAATGAAGAGTTGCAGAAGAAACAAGTGCGTCCAGCTTCTTCCCTATCTCATTAGAGAATCTCGAGATTTTTCAGTTAGGTTGTGATCACTGACCATATGTTCCATGCAGGTTGCAATCATGGAAAAGCAGAAAAACCAGGTACAGTCTTGGTTTGAATATCCTTATTATAGTTGTTGGCTAAGCTTTTAACTCTGACTCAAAATTGAATTACACTTTGGACAGTATTGTAAGTTTCTTAGTAGAACAGTGTAAGCTAGAAGTGAGATATACCACCGCATCTTTAATTTTCCACTCTGCAAAGTATTATAGATTACAATGCCAATTTGATCTTTCATAAGAGTAATCGATGAGCATGGATTTAACAGAAGTTGGCGCATTTGTTGTTGCAGCTTCTGGAGCCACTGCGCCAGCCAATGGGATGCAAAAGGCAATGCTTGCGAAGGACATTGACAGGTCCTTGGTAGAGCTTATAATGGCGTTCGAGGAACTCAACAAAGCGCAAAAGCTATAGAACAACACAGAAATAGAAAGCTAGCTTTGTATGTAGTTTAGGCAGGTGTTTCAATGGGTGATTGTAAATCGTGAAGTGTGGCTGGTTTGAAAGAGATAGATCAACACTCTTTTGTTCTGTTTTCCTGAAGCATCTTTTGGTTTTATCATCCTGATGTAATGGATCTTGACCAGTTTCTAGAACATCTTTGTGACTTAACCAGAGTGAAATTATCTTGTTCTTAATGTTGCTTGTCTGCAACTGATCTCTTTTGGGACCAAATCAAACAACATTATAATTGTGAATAGATTGATTGAAACTTCAACTTTAGCATCATATAGAATATCCAACTGAGTATACAAAATACGATGCAAATACACTAAACCTAAGTGGCAAAATTCTTGTAGATATCATTCAGTTTCAGGGTAAGATTGCCGAAGTTGAACCGATATACTGGTGAAAAGTCTCTGGAGTTGAGATGGTTTGAAACCATCAGAACACACGACTTCAGTATAAGATCAGCAACGAGACATCTTCTACCTTTGTTTCTTGAACAAGATGCCTTCAAGATGGTGTTAAATGCCTTGGATACTCATGCACAAGCCCTTCTGAAACGCTCCTTGCTCTAGCATGTCCAAACAGCTTGCTAACAATAGCCAGGGAAAATTTGGTAACAGTTGCGAGCCCCAAACTTGTAATAACATTTCCATCTATAACAACTTCTGCTCCTTCGATCATTAAATGATTCGTAGGCGCGTCTGTTTCTGAAGGGTACACAGTCGTTCTCTTTTCCTGCAATAGGATTCAAACCGTGAATTGGGTTTGTCCATGTCTACAACAAAACACAGAAAAGAACAATAATCATCTTCATTTTACCTTGAGTAAACCATGTTTATGCAGGATGGCAGATGATGTGTTAGTAGCACCAAGTACTTGCCCAGATTCATGTTGTTCCCTGAGAAGTTTCTTGAGAATTTTGGACTTCTGCAGACGTTCTGAGCCTGTATGTCCTCCCTAAGCAATTTCCACCATAGAAAAGAAATCAAGATTACTCACTATGAAACAACCAAAAGTTGTAGTTCGTCTATGCTTTTCCTGAGAACTTTAATTTGATATTGCATAGATTGGAAAATGTATATAGCAAGATTTATCTAAGAAGTTGTGAACTAGTCAAAGGGTATAAGTTAAATGAGAGGCATGCAGGCTAGAAGAATAGCTTTGCTGATGTCTTACCGGAAGAATGATTAGATCATATGATGATTCAGCAGCTTCACCAATCAATTTGTCGGTGATAATTTTGGTGCCTTGAGATGCCGTAATTCGCAAAGATCTTTCCACTGATGCAACCGTGACATCTACTTTGGCTCTTCTAAGAACATCTGAAATTGTGACTATTTCAACCTCTTCAGACCAGTTGGCTACCGGGATAAGAACCTGTATTGGATAAAAGAAGACGGAATGGAAAAAATTGTACATGAGCCAACTTTCTTAGCTTTCAAATTCAAATGAGATGTTCTTAGTATCAGCCAAGTTTCTTAGCTTCTAAAGTAAAATGATAGTGAAACAAGAGGGAATATATAAAAGCATAAGAAGAAAAACAAAAACCAGTTATTATCATATCATCAAGAGATTACATGGAAATGCATTGGTCATAGCTTCATGCGACTTACACGAGGTATGTGGTCTAGAGACCAGTCAATGCTATTGAACTCTTCATTCTTAGGATTTTGGTAACCATCGCGCAGAAGCTGGTGAAATGGTTGGAAAATAAGAGATTATGAGAAGATTATTGCATATCGAGATGGATAAAGAAAAGAGTGAAACAAAGTAGTGTAGGGAATAGGAATAAAGACCAGAGACTCTTCAACCGACTTGGCTGTGGATTCTCCAAAGAGCTGCTCGACCAAGGACAGAGCAAACTGAAAAGAAGTACCAGGTCCACGGCTAGTTGTAAGCTCCCCAGAAATCTGAATGTTTGTCTTAACAGCCCAGAATGTAGGAAGCTTCCCGAAAAAAGCAGGATGTCCCGTTGTCTTGCACGATGAACTACACCAAGTTTAGAAATCAAAACATGAAGAAGAAACATTAGTTACTAGCTTACATACAGTCTAAGCCTTTCAATTTTATACCCTCTTTCTTGTCAAAAGACCCCATGGAAGAAGAGTAATAGCTGGAGCCATGGATATAGCCCCATATAACCGCTTATCTTCAGCTTGTCTCTTCATGATCTTCTCAAGAATTTCACAGTCTCTTAACCTAACAGCACCAGGCATGCCTCCCTACACAATTTGCATTTTCACAAATATACAAAAACATTAAACTAGAGCTCAAAGAATGTCCTCACTTAAACAAGATATGGTTTATGAATCAGCCAAAGCAGAACTTACCGGTAAAGCCACAAGATCATAAACTTGATCAGCACATTTAGAGATTAAGACATCTGCAAGCAATTTGGTACCAGAGGATGCTTCAACCTCTAGCTTCTGCTCCACAGAAGCAACAGTGACCTCAGCACCAGCTCGCCGTAGAACATCAACTAACACAACAGCTTCTATTTCCTCCGTACCGTATCCAATTGGAATAAGCACCTAACACATGATTTCTCAGTTATCTCCAAATCTCTCTATACAACAAACAAAGCGAGGGAATTTATAACTTAGAGAATGTGTTACGCAACAAGTAGAATTAAAAACGAAACCTTTTTAGTAGTTGCAGAAGACATGACGCCAACATCAGAATCTGGCCTTGTTTCAATACTTGGTGACATCGAAACTCTGAACTTAAAACTTCGGACGCTCCTTTTAATCCCTAGTGAAGAAGAAACCATAGAGACTGAAGACAAACTCGGAGCAACAATCGTCGAGACACAACCCATCGAAGAAGATATGAGCCTCGTATCCGTTAAAGTTGGACTCGTAGAAGCTATCATAGCAATCGAAAATCCTAAAGACCCCATTGACGATTCCTAATGCGGCCAGACGTAGAGTGAGCAGCGCCTTATCTAATATACTCTCTACACTTCTCGAAGAAAGCAAAGGCCGAGACTTAAACGTCGACGTATCATTGCCTAATTCCTTAATTGGATAAAAAGATTCAATTTTTATTTAATTTCCGCAAAGGTTGTGCTTTTCACAAGTGAGACTGTCACACACGACTCTCTCAACCGATGATGATGAGACGACAATGATTTATAAAAAAAGTATTTATTTTTATTTTATTTTGGGTTGCCTTGATCTTATCTTTGTTTTTGTATATTGGATATGAATTACAGACAATCAAGTAGTCAGAAACAGTGTGTATAAATGTCCTAAGTGAAATCAGAAATCGGTATCGAGAAGAAGACGAAAATGTTAAGGATTTTGAGTAGAAGAGCAGTATCAGCTTCGGAAGAGCTTACTACTAGTATTCAACAATGGCGGATGCGACCAGGAACCGATTCTCGCACCGATCCTTTTCGAATTATCCGACGACTTCAAAAGGGTTTCTGCGTGGGAGTTCTCCCGGACGGAGTGGATAGAAATTCTGAGGCTTTTTCTAGTAACTCGATCGCCATGGAAGGGATCTTATCGGAGCTTCGTTCCCACATCAAAAAGGTTAAAGCCAGCTTATTTTTTCGATTTTGGTGTCTTGATTGTTTCTGGCAGATGAATGATACAAGTGTTTCTCGGTGGAGCTTTCTAGGTATTGGCTGGAGGTGGAGAGGAGGCGGTGAAGAGGAACAGAAGTAGAAACAAGCTTTTGCCTAGAGAGAGGATTGATCGGCTTCTTGATCCTGGTTCTTCCTTTCTGGAGCTCTCTCAGGTTTTTGTTCTGTTCATTTGAGTTTTGTTTCTTGTTTGGATTCAATTCACATTTGCAATCTTGAGTTTATTGCTGATTAATGCTCCATTATTGAATATTATAACATCATGAGTGTGTTGTTGCAATAATGAGTTTGATTGATTGATTTGCGCTGCACCAATGTTGGAAACAGAATTAGCATTTTATGTTTGTACACTCTATATGGGTATTGATCTGCTTACCGGATATGAATATGCATGAAGCTTGCAGGACACGAACTGTATGAGGAGCCTTTACCTTCTGGCGGCATAATCACAGGGATAGGACCAATCCATGGCCGTCTTTGTATGTTTATGGCAAATGATCCTACAGTAAAAGGAGGGACTTATTATCCCATTACTATCAAGAAACATCTCAGGGCACAAGAGATTGCTGCTCGGTGCAGACTTCCCTGCATATATCTTGTTGATAGTGGTGGTGCTTATCTTCCAAAACAGGCTGAGGTTTTCCCTGACAAGGAGAATTTCGGAAGGGTTTTCTACAATGAATCGGTTATGTCGTCTGATGGAATTCCACAGATCGCCATTGTTTTAGGCTCATGCACTGCTGGTGGTGCCTATATACCTGCTATGGCTGATGAAAGTGTAATGGTGAAAGGGAATGGTACCATATTTTTGGCAGGACCTCCACTTGTCAAGGTTGGTTTTCCCAAATTAGTTTCTCCGTCGTTCTTGTCTGAATTAGTTACTTGAGAATGTAAAGCTAAATGAAAAGCTTTTGAACAGGCTGCTACAGGAGAGGAAGTTTCAGCTGAGGATTTAGGAGGCGCCACGGTTCATTGTACTGTTTCTGGTGTGTCGGATTATTTTGCTCAAGGTATATTCATCTCTTTCTGCGATTTAATATGATTTTAATATGACGACAAGAATCATGTTTTAGAGTTTAGACCTTAAGAAGTTACTCTAGTCTTGCAGACGAGTTACATGGACTCGCTATTGGAAGAAACATTGTCAAGAATTTGCACATGGCTGCAAAACAAGGGATGGAAGGAACATTTGGAAGCAAAAATCTTGAATACAAGGAACCGCTCTATGACATAAACGAGCTTCGCTCCATTGCTCCAGTAGATCACAAGCAGCAATTTGATGTCCGGTCTATTATTGCTCGGATTGTTGATGGGAGTGAATTTGACGAGTTCAAGAAACTATACGGCACTGTGAGAATGCTACTAAACTAATCTTTTTTAATCAAGATTACATTTGTAAGCTTCTTTCTTATCTGGAGCTTATTTTGGCAGACGCTTGTGACGGGGTTTGCTAGAATTTATGGTCAGACAGTAGGAATCATCGGGAACAATGGCATACTGTTCAATGAATCTGCACTAAAAGGGGCTCACTTCATTGAATTATGTTCTCAACGTAAAATTCCTCTTGTTTTCCTCCAAAACATCACAGGCTTTATGGTAATTGAAGTGTTTGTCTTGTGTTCTAACATGTAGCTATATAAGAGTTTCTCTACTTATCTTACTTGTTTCTTTATTGTTTATAGGTGGGTTCAAGAGCTGAGGCCAATGGCATTGCAAAATCTGGAGCGAAAATGGTGATGGCAGTATCTTGTGCTAAGGTATCTTTAATTCGTGTAAAGAGTCTCCAAGATATTTGATTAGCATATGGAGAGTTTAAGCTAAGCTCTAAATGCAGGTGCCAAAGATTACAATTATAACCGGTGCAAGCTTTGGTGCTGGAAACTATGCGATGTGTGGCCGTGCATACAGTCCAGATTTCATGTTCATGTGGCCAAATGCCAGGATTGGCATCATGGGCGGCGCTCAGGTAAACCATACACGAAACAAACTGTTTAAACTGGAGCCAAACTGAATCGGAATGTGTTTATAATCAAATTAGTTTTGATAATAGTACTGTAACTGTCAACTAAATTGTACTGAATGAACCAAAATATATTGAAAAAGTTATGTTTTTGTTTCAGTTTCTGTCGCTTTTGTTTGAAGCAAAATTTTGGTTTACATTCAGTTTGTTTACCTTTGACTTTGAAAACATTGCAGGCTGCGGGTGTTTTAACTCAAATCGAAAGGGCTACTAAGAAGAGGCAAGGAATCAAGGTACTGAATGAAACATCTTATTCTGATTCTGTTATTGCTTTTCCATTAAAAGAGAGAGAGAGAGAGACATGAATCTGCGGTTTTGTGTGATGCAGTGGACAGAGGAAGAGGAAGATGTTTTCAAGAAGAAAACGGTGGATGCATACGAGAGAGAGGCAAATCCTTACTTCTCCACGGCGAGGCTTTGGGATGATGGAGTGATTGATCCTTCTGATAGCAGAAAGGTTTTGGGACTTTGTCTCTCTGCTGCTTCAAACCGTCCTGTAGAAGATACTCGATTTGGTGTCTTTAGAATGTAAACAGCTTCTCTATTTTAACCAATTAACCACTTTCAAATAAATGGGTAAAATTTCACATATCAGCAAACTATTTTCAATGGTCAACTAAGATCGTTGACCCTCTCTGTCTAGTCCAAAGCTACAGTCACTTTGAAATTAAATTTTATATAATTACATACGATGACAAAAAGGCGCTCGTGGCCCAATGGATAAGGCGTCTGACTTCTAATCAGACGATTGTGGGTTCGATCCCCACCGAGCGTGTTAATTTTTTAACAACCATTTTTTCCCTTTTCTTTTTTTTTAACAAAAAAATCCATCTAATTTATTTTTAGTACAACCCACCAAAAGGTAACGAAACAACAAATCATACTTAAAGCTAAGAGCAAATGAAACTCAAATACAGAATCTTTAATGGTACCCTGAGATTCCAGTTGAGACAGACAATAAACAATGACTTATCATTATCCAATAATTCAGAAGATTGAGTTAAATGACAGTTATTATTCTCTTCTCCTATATAATCCAACATGATGCTTCCACACACACAGAGGGATCATTCATCACACGACCTTCCTTGTTGCAACTCTCTCTCTCTTAATGACAATGCGGGTAAGACAGAACAGAAGCTCTTCGCGGTCTCTCCTTCTCATTTTTCTTCCATTTGAAGGATCACAATGGGTTCGGAGGAGACAGGGAAAGAGGGCGAGGATGAAGGACCCGTGCTTTTATGTAGATAAAGCCACAGTCTTACAAATTGGGCAGAGATTCTTCAGCATGAGCCATTGCTTGACGCAGGCAGTGTGGAATTCATGACCACATGCCAGGGTTCCAAGATCATCACCTTCTGCATACTCTTCCTGTCAAAAAGACATCAAGGTTCACACATCAGCTTATGAGTCAAAGCTGAGTATCAGCACAAAAATGGGAAAGATAAAGATTAAACCCATCTTACACATATGGACGGTCTAGTGCAATGTCAAAAGAAAACGCTATACAGTCATATCATACATGCATCTACCAATGAGATAATAATACATAACTCCTGTTTTGGTTTGCCTTACTGCACCTCATCTACTATAATATAAACAAATTAATTTGTTGCAAGCAAACAGCCATAAGAGTCATTTCAGGTCATAATACCTGACAGACACAGCAAGGTTCCATGTCCTGGTGGGATTCTGCAGCGGAAGATGTATGTTTGTGCTGTTTCATTGCTTTAAGAATCACCTCTTCGCTTAGCCCGGTGCTCACATCTCCTATGCGTTCCCCAAGTGCCAATAGCTCCTACATTACCAAACAGACGTTGGCAAAGATGGGTACATTGTGATAAAATGGAAAAACAAAAATGAAACACACACCTCATACGACATGTTGTCAACGTCAAGGCGCATATCCCGATGCCTATCATGCATCTCGGCCATACCATGGTAGATCAGTGGATCAAACACCATATAATCCTATCAGATCACCAGATGAAAATCATGATTCAAGATGAAATGCCAAGTGCAACGGACCTTGCAACGCATTTCGTTTATACAAAAGCCAAATCTAAAGATGGCACACAACTTAGATGTCGACAGAGATCACATATCTCAGCATACTGAAAATCTAAAACTAACACTTGAAGACAGAAAGTGCAATGTGATTAACTGATATTAGAAAAGATTGATTGAAATCAGTTGTGATACAAAATCATACCTCAAACCGTAAATTCTCCCCTCTTCGCATGGCACTCAACACTTGCCGTATCTGTTCATAAACAAGAGAGTATTAAACTGACATCACGAAAAATCAGTAAATATGACTTTCGATGAGACAAATGCCATACTTAGCAAAATTGTGCCACTGAAGGAAGGATAATGTGAAACAATGAAAGATAATACAGACCTCGGAAATCAGCCGGTTCCTTCCATCGTTATCAGCAGCTAAGTTTCTTCCCAAGTGGCGCAAATGGAGATGATCATTTTGCCTTTCCAGTAACATTCCTGATCTTCTTTGTCGAGAGCGATGACTCCGACTACTAGATCCAGATGGCGTAGCAGCTTCGGTTGAAGAAACAGAAGGCCCTGTGGGTAGTAATGGAAGAGAAGCACCATGTGTAGCCGATTCAGATTCAGTATTAGGAAATAAAGACCACGGAGCAACTTCTGACATCCTTGATTGATTATGAGGAGAAACCCATGTGGGATTCGGCTGCAAACCATGGATCCCTGAACTCGATCCTGCTCGAGGAACAAAGGGAGAATCTCCAGATGTACTAGCGTTTCCACGAGCGAAACTAAAATGAAACTGATCCTGCACTGGATTTCTCGTTTCAGTTGCAGGTGTAGAAAAGACTGGCTGCTCTGAGTTGTTTCTTGGCGCGTCCCATGGTGGTCCAAATCCCTCTTCAGGCATATTGTTTGTTCTTGAACTCGAAGAACCATTCCAAGCAAATTGGTGTATATTTCTGGTCAATGCAGGAAGGTGTATCATACTTGGCTGACCATCACCACTGCTTGAGCTACCTGTAACTAGTATTGTTCTTGCATCCGTAGGGTCAACAAAAGGAGAAGTTGCTGGTAACTGCTGTTGCTGACGCACAGAACTAGCAGACTGTGAGAAGCTGAATGCTACTGACTCCTGCGGCTGCCTGGGATTTAACCGCCTGCCTGGTCTAGATGCGGTTTCAGTGCTTCTTGTAGAAGGAAAAGCACTTTCTGCTCTTCCACGACCCATTCCAAATATTGGTTCGGGCAGACCAGACTGATTAGTAACATTCGGAGAATTTTGCGAGGGCATAGACAAACTTAAGCTACTTGAAGCATCATACCGAGTAAGACCCTCATTCCAAGCCCCATTCTCAGTTTGAAAAAGGCAACCATGACTTTCACTAGGAAACGAATGGCTAGGAGCTCCTTCGAGAGCTTTTCTTTTGCAGGATGAACCTAGGCCACCCAACGAAGAACCTGGACCACTACTTCTCTCCTCTGCGGTTTGACTTGAGCTTCCCAATGAACTCTCACCGTTATTATGGCGGATAACTACCCCTGAAGTCGGCAGACCACTACCATTTATTTCCATGTCCTTGCCCAGATTTACATGCCCTAACATATTACTAGAGCTTGATCCACGCAAGAAGGATCCTCCAGGCAACAACATACCATTTGAACCTGATTGCCCTTCCTCAAATCCATATCCCTCTGAGGGAAGCTGACGATCTGTCTTTGAACCAATGGAATTGACCTGATCAGAAGGCCCCAATCTAGAGCTGGATTCACCAAAACTCCACCAGTTATGATTTTGAACAACATGCGAGCTAGAGCTTGGGTAAGTTGAACGTCCAGACCCAGTAGCATTGTTTGGAAACTGAACATCCACTGGATCCAGCATACTATTCGAAGTAGTCTCTACATTGGTATCTCCATCTGCGTAATTAATTCCAGTAGATGAATCGCCAGTGCTTCGTGGCCCTTGCATTGGATTTATAAATACCTCTGACCAGAACACAACAACTCTCCAGGACAAAAAAGCAGTGATAAACTATAAAGTTCTTGAGGAAACCTAAAGCCACACAAAAACAAAGCAACAGAAACAAAAATTGAGTAAACAAATCCATTGATGAGAGTTTGTAATGATAAAACATGACGGGAACACATATTCCCGGTTTACCAAAGGGTCAGCCTCTTATTTAGCTGCGGCTCCAAAATGTAGCATCCGTATTATGTTGCTCCAAGAAGATAAACTCTGAAACTTGAGAGAGTAAACCATCAGTATTGAAAAATCCAATCATATTTCTGAAACAAACAACTAAAGCATCTGCAAAATCATGACTTTAGCTGTTAAGCAACTCAGAAGTAGAATCTTTTGAGTCTAACAAACTTCATTATTAACATAAGTCCTTGCAACATTATCTCAAAAGCTTGTTGAAAGATAGGAATATAGAGAATGTAGCTACAGATACTAAAACAAACAACAAAAATCTTCAAACACATACTGTAGACAAGCCAATTGTTGAAGATTCGTCACAATTTTAGTCAAGACTGTATTTTTATAACCAAGAATTGCACATTCTGATTAATTCATCATTCATCACAACAAAGAAGACAGCTTTACACTAAAAAATCAAAGTTGTAATTGTAAGAAAGAAACCCTAAAATAAGATAATCCCGATCCGCAGCTATAGCGACGAATCAACACAACCATCTCCACACACAAAACAAACACGAAGACGATCCAAAATTGAAATCAATCCAAGACCGATCGTCGTATGATAGACAACAACAAGAACAAAAAAAAAACATAGAATTGAAGAAATTGAGTACCTGCAAAATCCCAAATCAAAGATCTCCTCTAAGCTTAGAGTTTTTGGAAAGAAAAAAATCAAAGGCGTTTTATTTATGAATAATCAAAGATGTGGTTGTTCTTGAACATCTCAGTCTCTTCTTGCTCTCTTTAATTTTACCCAGAAATCAAAAAAAAAAAAAAAAGAAAAAATCTCCGAGAGAATGAAGAATGAAAAGAGCATAAAGGAAAGAGATGAAATTGGATGTTATTATTATTATTATTATTAAGAAGAAGCAGTGGTGGATGAGAGGGGATGACAAGAGGAATAGACTATAGATACATGTGATGATATCTCTCTCTATCTCTATCTCTTACAACATTTTTCATGTTAGTAATTAAATTTTGGTTAACATATCATACAATTAATAATAATCTTTTGTTTAATTACATTATAACAAGTTTGGTAATCCTACTATTAGATTCGAGACATTATTTTATTTTTTAGTATAAGATTTTTTTTTCTCTATATCCTCACGGGGTTTGTAATAAATGTGAAATTGGACCGTTTAAAAAAATTAAAGACGTTTGATTACTATATAAAGTATTTTTTATTTTATTAAAAAGGGTTTAATTGAGACGTGGAAATCGTATGTTATGAAAAGAGTTGTGTTACACGTAGCTCTCATGCAGTTTTGTGGAACCCATATTCGCTTGACTTGTATTCTGTTTTTGGGCTATTAAAGTCCAACAGATACCCTCTAAACTCTAAAAAGCCCCCTTCCCTGTAAGTATAATTCCATTTTAACTAATGGAAATTATAAACGTGTCCCATCATTTAATTAAGCTTTACAAAAAAATACACAACTCAACCATACCCACTTTGTTTTGTAGCCTTGCCGGTGGGTTGTCTTGTCTCATTCATTTTTGCTTTTGGTTACCAAGAAAGTTTTCAGTTCATAGTAAGTCTCCCTCGACTTGTTGTTAACAATGGTGAATTTGAACAATCTCTTTCTCCGGAATCGTATTATCTAAAATAATTAAAATTTGCTTAAGTTGTTGTTGTTGTTTGTTATAAAAACATAGTCTTTTTTTTAGGGATGACAACACTAACAAAAAGAAAATAAAATTTGATGAAAATTACAAAATGGGCTATGGCCCAACATGAAGGACTAGTGCTGGCAAAATGAAGATGGGATGGTGCAAGTTTATTTATTCTTCGAACTTGCAATACCAGGGTGGCAGGGTCAAAGGAGAGAAAGATATCAACCATTAGTTCCAAATTCACAAATATTAGTACCGTATGTAGTAGCCCCACTATCCCAAAGGTGGGTTCGTTCTAGATTGGTATTTACTATTTATGTTACACGTAGCTCAGTTATGTTGACCCATATGGCTTTGACCTTTACCTCTTTTGTGATGCCTCCGGTGTTACAAGTTTTCATCAAATCCAATCCCAATGTAAGAAAATAAATTGTATAGTTTGGGGATTAAATGTGGTTTGGGTAACAACAAGTCAAGATAACGGTAGGGACGACGAGGCCACAAACTTCATTGTTTTATGTCTATCTACGTATCTACCAATACTACATAGGCGGTTGCTGAATAGTGAATACCCACATGAGATGTAACTTACGAGTACATTATTTAATACCTCATGATATTGGTCACACTAGCCAACAAGCATTTGTAAAACAATTTGTGATTCCCACATATAGGATATGAATTAATGCTACGGTCTGTTGATAATACATACGGCCCATCCCACGCACATATTAAGTCTTCAACTCCATATAATATCATAGAGGATACTATTTTATTTATAATCACCATTTATATGTGAATTGGATCGCATCTTCACACAAAAATATATATATTCGCCGCCCATTTCCATAAAATTATCTAGTGTTTTTTTTTCAAATACAATATGTTCAAATGTATACGTTAAATAAGCACATGCATTATGATATTTTTTTTACAAATGGAGGTCAACTCCTCATTCATACCTAGCTCCATGCTTTTGAAAACTTGCTCCAAAAAAATTTCACATTGTCCTCAAATGAAATGTTTTAACAAATATCAATTTTTCATTCTCTCTGAGGAATCAACAAGCAATATTTTCTTGTATTTTCTTTTTTTTTCTTTCTTTTTTGGTTGTACGAAAGAAATTAAGGATGATTAGTAAGGAAGTCGTCCACCAAAATATTCACCTACCACAAAGACACTTGAACACCGAAGCAGAGTGGTTGAATCCACTTTTTATTCCCTTCGCCTCGGTCTTCTATATCCTACTCACCAAGTCTCCCCTTTTTCTTCTTTTTCTTTATATTACAGAAAATACCTACTTTCACTTTAAAATAACTTAATATACGCCTCATGGCCCTGGCCCTCATATATAACAAGTGTGATTTCTCATTACGTCACACTCTTTTGTAATCGCCTAAGTTCAGAATAATATCTAGAGGAGTAAATACATGATAACAAAATTTGACAGTATACATCAACCGCTAACTAATAAATAAAAGTTCACTTGTAATATACACAACACACACGTTTTCCTTAGAAATTAAAAACACCACAAAAACATAAGCACTTTGGTCTCAATTTGATTTGCCCGGCGGAGGCATTATTACAATACTACCCCTAAAGTGTGTCTGAACTGAAAGCCCCAAAGTGGATGGGACCCACCAAAAGACAGCGACTGACCAATAGCGTGTTAGGAGAGTTTTTCACCAACCCCGGACCGGGTTTTACCAGAAATAACAAATCCGGTTCGATCCGGTTTTATTATTTTTCTCTTTATATAAACCTTTCATGCCATCTGTGTGACTCACCAAGCAAAAAGCACTCATCAATCTCAACCGAAGAAGAAAAGAACAGAGAAGAGAGAAATGGCAACGACAACAACAGAAGCCAACAAGACATCTACGAATGGAGAAGATCAGAAGCAATCTCAGAATCTCAGACACCAAGAAGTTGGTCACAAGAGTCTCTTACAGAGCGACGATCTCTACCAGGTTTCTTCTTCTCAAATGATTTCATCCAAAATTCTGATCGTTTTGATTAAATCCAACAACTAATCCAAAATTCTGATCGTTTTGATTCAATCCAACAACCTAATCTAAATTATAAAAAAAAAACACATGCAGTATATATTGGAGACAAGTGTGTATCCAAGGGAACCAGAATCAATGAAGGAACTCAGGGAAGTGACAGCAAAACATCCCTGGTTCGTTTTCCTAATACCCATATTACTCTGTTTCGATTACGTTTTTAAAATCAAGATCGAAGTTCTGAAAATTCTCAATGGAATATATAAATACAAAACAGGAACATAATGACAACATCAGCAGATGAAGGGCAGTTCTTGAACATGCTCATCAAGCTCGTTAACGCCAAGAACACAATGGAGATCGGTGTTTACACTGGTTACTCTCTTCTCGCCACCGCTCTTGCTCTCCCTGAAGACGGCAAAGTAAATATATATATATATATATACATCTTCTCATCCGATCCCTCCTCTGTTTCATTTTTAGGCGAAACTGGTATTGAATATTTTCATCTCTGTTTTATCCTCAGATTCTTGCTATGGACGTTAACAGAGAGAACTACGAATTGGGTTTACCGATCATTGAGAAAGCCGGTGTTGCTCACAAGATCGACTTCAGGGAAGGCCCTGCTCTTCCAGTTCTTGATGAAATCGTAGCTGACGTAAGCATTCTTCTTTCTGACATAATTTAACTAGCAATTTAAACGTTTCCAAAAAAAAGTGAAGATAATGTTATAAAGAAAAATTAGATATTTATAATGAGGTTGATTTTTTACTATACTTTGCTGGGAATATCTGTATATTACAAATTTGTTTCCTTTTTAAATATAAGAAAAATAAATAGATATTAAGGGAAGAATATAAGAAAATAAATATAAAGGGAGTAACCTAACAATAATGATTGTGTGTGGGTTGGTGCAGGAGAAGAACCATGGAACATATGACTTTATATTTGTGGATGCTGACAAGGATAACTACATCAACTACCATAAACGTCTGATCGACCTTGTGAAAGTTGGAGGAGTCATTGGCTACGACAACACTCTGTGGAACGGTTCGGTTGTGGCTCCTGCTGATGCACCAATGAGGAAGTACGTTCGTTACTACAGAGACTTTGTTCTTGAGCTCAACAAGGCTCTCGCTGCTGACCCTCGGATTGAGATCTGTATGCTCCCTGTTGGTGATGGAATCACTATCTGCCGTCGGATTAGTTGATTTTGGACTTTGAGTAACTCCTCCATATTCTGAAGCTTGTCCGCAGTGGATTGTTACCTTTCCTTGTTCTATTACTTTTTCAAACGTATTTTCTCACCAACCCTCTAAAATGGACGTTTTATGTATTTGTTAAGCAATATATTGTCTCCATTGTCGTCCTTGTTTTGCTTTCTTCTGAACAAAGAAATAATAATGTACCTACTTTTTCTTTTTTTATGGTTGTTTTTTTTTTTGTTTTTCTCTTAAAGGTACAACGTCTAAAGATCTAAAACATATTGTTTTGCAACAACAATCTAACATAAGTTGATGAAAGTAATCGACTACATATGAAATTATCATTAGGTTTACTAAAAAGATTTTGTAATCTGTATACATAAAGTTGGCTTTTTTCTCTTCTCCTTGGGATACATAACTTCTTATTTTCAATCATCAAATGAACATAAAATCTAAAGTTAATACATCAATTAATTCACTCATTTTTTATAATATTTTATTATTATTAAAGATAATAATTTACAATACCTTAAACTAAGATATACACTAAAAACAAAATGAAAAATTACAAAAATAAAAATATCGAAGTAAAATATGAATAAAGATTACATCAATAAAAAAATTAGGTATTTCTATCATAACATATAATAATTGTCTAAATATTTGTAAAAGACTAGAAAAAGAGGAAAATAAAGCTATCATATATTTAATGGAACAACAATTACTTTCAAGAGTTATAATTATTTGGATAAAGAAAATAAGAATTTTTTTACAAACAAACACAAGAATTTAAAAGTTTTTTAAAGTCAAGAGATTATTCAATCTTGGTGTTAAATTATATATTCATGTTATCGATTAAAAATTGGTATATATTATTATTTTCAATTATAGTATAAAATAATTAATATATATATATATATATGTATTTTAAAAGTTAAGACTATGTTTGTTAGTGTTAAATTATAAATTCATGTCACCGGTTAAAATCAGAAGGATTTGGTTTATATTATTTAGAATTCTAAATAACATAAATAATTAAAATAGTTTGAGTGATCTATATCATTTATCGTTTTAAAAATTGAAAAAGGTAAAACTTGTTAAACAAAGATATATATATATATAAAAAAAAGGAACCTTATGGACACAGTTTTCTCTGCGTGTTTTCTGGTCAATTCATTTGTCTACATAGCTTACAAATGAAAATATATATGTATGTATGTAATAAGGCTAAACACAAATGTTGAATAACAAACTTTTATTTTATGAAAAAGCTCCCGCGGCCAGAGAAACAGAGTTAAAGAAACGCCACTATCGTAGCGTTTACATATGAAATAGACATATATTATTTATTTAGCATAAATGAAGATCAAACGATAATAGACACGAAAACGAACAATCCCCATAAGATATAGTATTATTAGTCGAGAGACTAACATTATTATTTAGCATTAAACAAACCAGTTTCGGATACTTCAATAGTCCAATGGACGACCACCAACTCATGTGCTCCTTCAAATAAGCATAGGAGTATCAACATGATCCAAGTAGCATCGAAGACAATGACCCATCTTTACTCCTTGAAAAATATATTTTGTGAGATCTTTTGCCTTTGGATCGTAATAGAAAACACAGAGTGGGCTTTTGCCATAATTATATCGCAAATAGTGCTTCATTGAGAAAACAAGTTTTCCTGTTCTGGTGGTACCTCTGAAAAAATACGGCGTAGGCTCATCAAATATTTTTTAAAAAAGAAGGATCTCAATGTGGTTCTTTGACCAGGTTCCTGCGGCTTCATTTCTAACCCATATGTGAAAGACTTTTTTCCAATTCCACTCGTACACAACTTCACGTGAAAATTGAGAGTCATCCACTAAGGCAAGATCACCATTGTAATTCACCAGTTCCCAACCAAGATCACCTCTGCAATGCGACACATCCCAACCATTCTCAATGTTCATGTCCTCAGGTAACTCAGTGACACTAAACCCTTCAGACCTCATGTTGAACATCATTACCAGACCTCTGCCAGTACTGGACCTAGCTCGATAGTACAAAACTCCTTCTTTACATAGACCTTGTGCAGTAGGAGTTGGAGAATGTTGATGCTCACATGTGATCCGTCTCCAATCTGCTTCGTTCGTTCCTATCGTGAAAATATGTTGTTCTTCCTTGGTCACTTCTGCTATGCATAACACCTTGTACACATCTTTGAGTTCATCGTATCCGAAGAAAAACATTAGGGGTGTGCTTTCTTTTGGCACTGGGATCTCAGTTAAATCCTGACCCTTGTTCGTACCCGGGTTGAAAATCATAAACTTTGTTTTTAAACGAAGACAGATTAAACCTCGGACGGGTGAAGAAGCCACGTATCCTGGGTCTGGAGAAAGAAGCACTTGTTGCAGACCAGAAGACAACAATGGTTCCTCATCTTGATAAACAGACTGAAACAACACCTCACTCTTGGTTATTTGATCTTGATAGACCGCAAATAGCAATCGAGGCTTTGTTGTCGATCGGCTCAAGAAAAGATTTGTGAATTCTTTTGTGCGGATAAGAGACGCCCATTTCTTTGAGGTGCAGATGCATTTTGCCAAGGTTTTCAGAGGCAAACGTGACAGTATCTCCGTTTGTATCTCTAAAGGAAGTGCTTCGAAACTTGTCTCAATCACAGCCATTGCTCTTCTTTTGTTTTGAACATTCTCCATTTTTCTCTCTTCTTCTCTCTAATGATAATTAAAATGTCTTTGGTGACGAAAAACACATATGTATGTGATGTATTTATAGATGAATGATTATGATCAAGGCTTTGTTACCAACGTTGTGAGAGGGTGACTTTAGTTTAACTTGTTGATTAAGTTTAACTTTTAGTTCAACGAGAAGTATCAGTAGTTACACACGTTAAAGATTTACTAAAATTATTAGCTAATTAGAATATAGATTATTGGATACCAAGCATGATTTTTAAAGAGTTTCTTTCATCCTACACAATTTTAGTAGTTTAGTTCTTTGAATACAATTGAATCGCACGTCAAAACATTAATATTCAAGGTATCTTTAAAAAAAAGAGGTTTTCACTTTAATTTGTTTTGTACACAATTGCAAGAAAACTAAATGTTGTCACAACTCAAAACTTACTCATTTTAATGACTAAATTAACAAGAGATGTTTTGGTGTTAAGCATGTCTTGAAAGGTTTTCTTTCATCGTACATATCTACTCATCAATCCACAAATCAGTCTAAAATATAGAAAAGACGTTTTAACTTTTTAAAAGGTTTTCAAGTTTTCACTTTAATTCTTGTACACAATTGTAAAAAGGCAGATTAAAATTCTTCATTTTAAATCCGGCTACTCGTTGAGAAATGTTATGATTCATGTTAAGATTTAAAATTGAATAAAATGATGCAATGTTATTATTATTACTAAGAAATCAACTCGCCCGGATAAAAGCGAAATTTTGAAAAAATTAACATTATTGAAAATCTGTTATTTATTTTTCTTCATTATTGGGTAAGAAATATCAAAATATTTTACAAGGGTGATTTTAAAATAATTTATTTTCAGAAAGCCTTATACTATAAAGCTTAATCCAAATGTTGAATAACTACAAACTTTTATAATTTTATTCCATCAAAAAGCTCTTATGGCCAAAAAAACAGAGTATGGAAATGTCACTAACGCAACGTTACATCTCGAATAGAACAAAAATTGTTATTTAGTACAATAGACACTGAAACAAACAAACCCAATAAGATTATAGTATTAGACTATTAGTCGAAGAGTCAACATTATTATTTAGCATTAACGACAATAGAAATATCGAAATTCAATAACTAATAATTGCATAATTATTTATTGAATTTAATAAAGTCACAAGGAAAGGGAAGATAAAAAGGGACATAGATGAGTAGTTTGTATGTGATACTAGGAAAAATCCCACGCATTGCGTGGGTTATATTAATATATTAGTTTTTTATATTATTTAAATATAGTTATTTATATTAAATTTCTTATTAAAAGTAGTTGATTTTATATGTTCCAAGATAAAATACACATAAACTTTTAACCATGTAATATCAGAAAACATTTATTTATTAAATTTAATAAAATTGTATGGTCAAATACTTACGTATAGATTTTCTTGGGAATCATAGTATCTGCAAATGTTAAATTTCTAAGAAAATTGAAATAATAAGAGATTTAGAAAAAGGAAGTAAGGAAGTAAGGAAGTAAGTATGATGTAAGAACTGAAAATGCAATATAGGTGTTGACGTAAATAAGTTTGGTAGCTAAAAATTAGGGGTTGAAGTAAATATTTTATTTAACGGACGTAGGAGGGAATCATGGTTTCGAGTATTTATTTATTTTGATATGAAATTCAAATTTCGAAACTGCTAACTTATGTTCGTATAGTAATTAGTAGAGGGGTTTGGGATATTTTATGTTGGGAAGCAAATATTTTAGCGATTGTTTTGGTAAGAATTGAGTGTTCACAACAAAAAATTTACTGAGACGCTACATACATTTGAGATTCTAATGTACCTCTCCTGCAAGTTAAATAAACTTTTAACCCTTCATCAGGGCCATAACCTGAAGCTCCTAAAGCCAACATTCTAGGAGCGAAGAATGCCAATTCATCCATCTGAATATAATAGAGAAAGAAACAATGTCATACCCACAAAGTTGTCGAGAAAGAAAATCCAACAGGCAATATGAGAAAGTGAATAGGGAAAACCTAAGCAGCAAAGGAAAATAGTGGTGGCAGATCTCATTATCTCACAATTCTATAACTCCAGATGTATGTTTCTCTTTTCATCATTCAAGTTAGACTGTTTGTAGTCACTGACAGCAGCTGCAGATGAGAAGAAAGTATCAGATCCACACTAAAGAGTCATTATATTAAATTTACATATAAAGTGAAAAAACTTAAAATTACCTGTGATAAGAACCACTGGAAATGCAATGCTTCCTCCATTCAAGTTTTGAGGTTGGAGAGACAGTCTGTAGTCACGGACAGATGCAGAGGAGAAGAAAGCATCAGAACAACACTAAGAGTCATTATCGAAAAGGAAAATCTCATATATTAAGTGAAAAATTACCTGTGACAAACCTCTGTTTTTGTTATCCCAAGTGCTACTGCAGCAACCATCAAATCAGCTGAAACGAGAAAGAGAAAACAACATTAGAAGCAGGGTTAGTAGTATAACTTAGTAAATCTCAAAAATCCAAGTAAAAAAGAACAAAGAGAGGAGAGCAGAGTTAACTTACCTTAGTCAGTCTTCATTCTTCAACCCGACCTGCACAACATATACATAATTAGATTAAAACCATATTAGTTAATTTTACAAGTCTGAATCAAACAACAACTTTAAAGAGAAACCCTGAAAAAAAAGAACCCTAGAATTTTTAAAACCTGTACTTGGCCGTCAGTCAAACCCGAAGAAGAGACACCAACTACGGAAACAAAACAACCAACGTCCTCCGATCCTCACCGGGCACCAAAATCCGCCTGAGTTAGAAGACAAAGACAAGACAAGAGAAGATGTCTTACCTTAACATTAAAAAATAAACCCTAGGATTTGTATACCTTAACTTGCTCGTTCGAATAAGAAGCGCCCGTGGAAACCCCAATTCATCAATTAGAAGACGAAAAGAGAAGAGACACTGAGTGAGTCAGTGTACGTTTTATCAAATTATTCTCTAATTATAATGAAAACAACAAAATCAAACATGAAATTGAACTAACACACACGATGGACTGGGGAAGAAGCAGATATTTACCGTTTTTTTAACAGCAACACCACCTCGTTTCTTCTCTGAATTAAATGGAAAAGCATAAAGGATAGAAGACCTGCGACCTGGTTGTCTCAAAATTCATTCCCAGCTGAAGGAGAGAAAACATACAAATCATTCTCCCACTCATTATGAGAAAGTGAGACAGGGAAAACCTAAGAAACACATAACAAAAAAACAAATGTTGGTCTCCATACCAGAAACCATAAATGGTCTTGCGCTCTAGCAAGTCATCATCATGTCCACTGATGCCTTTCTCCGGTAGTACGTATCTGGTCAAATTTGACAATCATTGAGGCTGATGCAACAAAAAAAAAAACATGCATACCAAAGTTGGCTAAAGAAGAGAGATTTTAAAAAAATAATCATACATATATAAGCACGTCTTATGACAGGAACCCTACCAAAGGACATTTTGTAAGTGTAAGTGTTTATTAGAAATAAATATAACGATTAAAATGTTCCAAATTTGGAATCAGGAAGAATAAAAGCTGTATCTCCTCATCCAAAAGAAGATACTCGACACTAAGAAGAAGATTGTTGCGTTTAAAATCACGGGCATCCTAGAAATGGAGTAGACGGATGAGGATGGTTGGTGTGTCTATAGACTCGGTAATTTCATCGAGCTTGAGATAGGAGAAAATAGGGCTATCTGAAGGAGGATCTTTGGAAGACATTTGTGTTTTTTTAGGTCGGAGGAAGGGTTGTTTGGGTTTTAATTTTCATGAGGGATGAAATCAAATATATATGTAAAAAGGTAAGGCTTTAAATCAGGGTAGTAATTAGTAAGTTATGGTGAAATTGTAACGGATCGCACAATTAAGGGAAGGCAAATAATCAGGAAGGTAATTAGGAAAACACAGCGGTTAGGCGATTTAACCATTAAGTAAAGGCATATAATCAGGGTTGAATTACCTTTTATGGCAGGAAAATAGTAATTTGATAGAGCTTAGGAAGGTAATTAGGGAGTCACGGTGGTTAGGCCATTTAACCATTAAGGAGAGGCATAAAATCAGGGTAGACTTAGTTTTAGTGGGAGGAAACCCTAAGGACATTTCAAATTTAATAGTTTACCAACCTGGCCTGCAGTAAAGAAATAGTTCTATCCAGCGAGTCCAAGCAACCTGCAGTTAAATGGGAGGAAACAGCAATAAGTAGTGCCCAGTAAATTAATAGAGACGCTAAATACATTTGAGATTCTAATGGACCTCTCCTGCAAGTTTAATAAAATTTATAACTTCATCAGGGCCATAACCTGAAACTCCTAAAGCCAACATTCCAAAGAAACCTCCCTGAAGAAGAAGAAGAGAAGAAGAAAATAACAGATCAACACTAAAGAGTCACTGACAAACCTCAGTTTGTTTTTGGTCTATGGAATGAGATGAGTGCATACCTTCCTCTGGTAGTACGTAGCTCATCAAATTTGACAATCATTGAGGGTGGTTCCAACACAAAAAAAAAACATACCAAAGTAAGCTAAAGAAGTCAGATTTTTAAAAACAAATCATACACATATAAGCACATCTCATGAGAGAAAACCTACACGGTCCATATTGCTGCTTGTTGTAGTGATTCATTGTCAACATTATGAGAAAGCTGTTGAGGAGTAATGCCAAAATTTTCCCAGCCAGACGCAGTTTGGTTCTCACAAACCTGAGAGAAAAAGGGAAGAAGATCATTAGAAACATAGCGAACACAGAAGAAGCGATAAACGGGTCTAGGTATTTCTCTGTTAACTACATACGGAACATAGATAACTATAGATGACATTTCAATTTAAGCTTAACAAATCTTTCTCACAGGACACGATGTAGTAAGCTGAAACGACCTATGTCTCTATCTCAATGATCGTTTTAGAAAAATTAAAAAGACCCCAAAATCTAAAACGAATGGTCAATTATTCAAACTAAAAAGGATCCCACGACCATGACCCGACCTTCAAAAAAGAATCAAAACATGAGAATAACTCTATAACCAAATCAGAGAAGTAACCTTGACAGAATTTTACGGGCGTAATCAAAATGGGTATGGCCAGAATCGATTTTAAAACATAACTTAGCCAATCAATACTTGGAGAGGTGAAGGTGAAGTTTGGGCTTCTTTGTATATCAGTTGACGCCATTAAAGAAAGATCCACACAACCCTGTAATTCTAAATATTAATATCGCACTTTCAAATAGGAAATGAAGAAATTTGATTAGAAAAAGAGAGGAATTGAGGAGATCGGCAACGGGGATCTGCCGGAGATGAACAGATACGCATGGAGGAGTGGGGAAGAGAGAGAGATGGGGAAGAGGAGAAGACTACTCCGAGATTCCGTCATAATATTTGTATGGCATTAACCCAGTTACAGCCCATTAACAAACCCAGTTACAGCCCATTAACAAATGCATAAGATATATCGGGAAGGTTAAAAAAAAAAAAGGATTTAGAGGGTGACACGTGTCAGGTGGAGGGAGCTTCTTAGAGGGTGTAACCCTACTTTATTATATTAGATACTTTCGATTTCCATTTGTCAAAGGAAAGGGAAGAAACTTAGCTGAAGACCAAAAATCTTGAACAAGAATACTTTGCTGCATTAGTTTTTTGGTGTGATTAAAGTCTTTTAGATGTAATGTATTTGGTTCTGTTTGTAATTTTGCAACCTTGATATAAATCCTGAGATTCCCAATACCTCACTCGTTGTCACATTTTTCTAATAATAATAGCAACAAATCACACCACAAAATACTGAATTTATTAGTAAATTGGCCATAAAATTCGTTAAATTTATATATATATATATATATATATATTTTTTTTTTTTTAATTTTGTGGCGATAAATGCTGCATACAAACTTCAGTGGATAATTTGTTACATACAAGTTAGTTATTTATTAATTGAAAAATATCACTTATTTGATAGAATATTTATGTACCCCGAGAAGAATAACATTTAAATAATTTTGGTTTGAGGTTAAGTTAGAGTTTAAATAATTTGTTAGTGTTTTTTTTTTCTTTAAAAAAGATACATAGCAAGAATTTAATTGCTAAAATCACAATTACCCAAAAATTAAGATAAAAACAGAAAAGATTTCACTCTATCTAACCAAGATTTTGCTAACGCCGATCGTAATTTGTTCCACTCACTTGCATTGGTTAATTAATATCTTAACCGAAGAAAAACTATCAAAAAGGAAAAATTGAAGAGAAAAAAAAAAAAAAGGGAAAAAAGTGTGAGCAGCACGTGTCCTCCTATATCGTCGTCCAACAGAGTCGCCCCCTGTTGAAGCCTCGAGATTTTTTTTTTTTTTTCTTTCTTCTTCCCCTAAACCTCTTTCTCACCCCCGAAACCTCCATAACTAATTTGGTAAGGTAAGCTTTTCTTTTTTAGACTTAATTTAATCCCTATTTTTTTGGTTGAAATTCTCTGTATCCATCGTCATTGTAACATCGATTTTGATTGCTTTTGAATTTTTTGTTTTAATGAAAAATTGCTATCGGCCGGTTTGAGAATCCAATTTATAGTGACAGTTGTTGTTTTTTTTGAATTTTTTGGTTTTACTGATGTAGGTAGGAGATAGAGAAACGATGGAGATTGTTCCAAAGACTCCCGAAAAACCTAAATTATTATTTACTAAATATTATGTGAGACGAAAATCCATTAAGTCGAAAATCTTTGGTTCTGTAATTTCTCCACTAGAAATAGATCCTCCTCCTCCTCATAAACAAGAGCTTCAACAAGGTAAACCAAATTATGAAAACCTAAATTACTCTTTTGTGTGTGTTTTTTTTTTTTTTTTTCCGTTTATAAGAATTAGTGACCAAATTTTAATGATAAACACAATTTTTCATATGATTATTATATTTTTAGATTCTAAACATGAAATTAGTTAAATTTAGGTAAGAGTTTCAGTTGATTTATTGCATTACTAATAATTATTTGTTTCATGACTGTAATAAGATAATTCACAAAGCACTGACCAAAAAGAGGAGAAGAAGAAGAATTCAGATGAAGAGCGTCAAAGAAAGTGTCATGAGTCAGATATTTTTCAAGGTAAATTCTTTTTGAATTCATCTCTAGAATACACATCGTATGGTTGGTTCATCATATATATCTTATTTATTTGTACACTTTTATGGTGAAAGGTGATGATTCACAACATGTTACTGGAAAAAGAAAGAGAAATAATTCAAAAGAGACCCCAAAAAAGATGAGGTATCATAGACCTCGGATCATGGAAGAAGGGAAAAAACCAAGGAATCCCACCACTACTCGACTCAGAACTATATCCAAGAAGAAAGGCAAGAAAAAGGACAACAACAATGCCAGTGAAGATGATGAAGTTGTTATTATACCCGAGCCTCCAACTCCACAAAAGCAAACTAGAAGTAAAACTGAGAAGACTAAAAGAAATGTGGCTCGAGCTTTGAAAAAAGACAACAACAACAACAACAACAACGCCAGTGAAGATGATGAAGTTATTATAGCCGAGCCTCCAACTCCACAAAAGCAGCAAAGTAGAAGTAAAACTGAGAAGAAGCCTAAAAAAAGAAATGTGGCTCGAAGTTTGAATTTTAATCATCTTAGTTGTCTTGAGCTCGACAGAATTTGTGGACCAACTTTTCCAAAGGGGAGAAAGAGGATGACTCCAGCTCGTAGATCTGATTTCCACTGTTTGATATCTCCCTACTCATTTCCTCTACCTATTTGGAAAAAGCAATCAGTAAGGTCTAACCGTAGGAAAAACGTGGTGAGATGGTTTAGAATTGCTTTGTCTCTTGAACTGCAAGAGCAAGAGGAGACCCTACCTTTAGTTGGCAGGCTCTTATCTCGAGCAGATGTTTCTTTGCACATTGAAGGTAATCATTTCTCTTTGTTTGCCTTTAAAATTAGAGATTGCTTATATATGCTTATTATAACTTTAGTTATACTTATACTACATACAGACAAGACTAGTTATGTAGCACCAAAGATGGATTATGCATTCAATAACAGAACTAAAGATATTGTTGAGCCGTTAATCCAACAAAGGAATCATCAAAATGATAATGACTTTTCACCTATATCAGAAGTTCCTTTGCAGATTAAAGGTGACTATAGTTTCTTTTATTTTTCAGAAATGTTACAAAATTCCATCACGTATATATACACTTAAGCTAACTTTTTTCTTTTTTGGCAGACTCACCCATGAGACAAGTTAGTTGTGTAGTCCCAAAGAAAAGCAAAAAAAGTACTAAGAACATCGTTGGGAAAAAAATCAAACAAAGGAGTTATCAGAAAGATCACGGTCTCTCATCCTTAGCAGATGTTCCTTTGCACATTGAAGGTAGTCATTTCTTTTTGTTTTACCTTTAAAATTGGAGATTGTTTATGATTATTATAACTTTAGTTATACTATAGTATATAATTTATCATCTGTTTATGTACAGACACGACTAGTAATGTAGCATTAAAGATGGATTCTGCATTCAATAACAGAACTAAAGATATTGTTGAGCCGCTAATCCAACAAAGAAATCATCAAAAAGATAATGACGTTTCACCTATATCAGAAGTTCCTTTGCAGATTAAAGGTAACTAATTGTTTCTTTTGTTTTTCAGAAAGGTTACAAAATTTCATCATGTATACACATAAGCTAACTTTTTGGTTTTTCTACTATGTCATTGTGTTTTTTTTTTGGCAGACTCACCCATGAGACAAGTTAGTTGTGTAGTCCCAAAGAAAAGCAAAAAAATGACTAAGAACATCGTTAGGAATTTAATCCAACAAATGACTTATCAGAAAGATCACGGTCTCCCATCCTTGGCAGATGTTCCTTTGCACATTGAAGGTATTCAAGTTTTCTTTTTCTATTTTTTTTTTTTTTTTGTGAGAGATTGCTTAAACAGATTTTTTATCATACATTCATTTGATATACTTTTTCGTTAGTGTCATATATATTTGGTCAATTGTGTATTTTTTGTAGACACACTCATGAGATCTGCTAGTGATGTACCCGTAAGACGAGAAAAAACTAAGGATATTGCTAAGTTAATCAAAGAAATGAGGAGATTAAATATCAACAAAAGGGTAACAACAACGTTGATCGAATCTGGCAAAAAACTTGTTACTGCAAAGGTTAAACTTGATACAGAGACCATTAAAGAGTGGGATCGCTTAATGGTGAATAAATCACATGCTGACAATCAAACAAATGCCGGGTGGGAACAAAAAAGGGAGAACTTCAAAGGTCCTATAGATCTTTTCATTAGTCGGATGCATCTTCTACAAGGTATTGTTATTGTTAGAATGAGCTTATGAGTGTAAATACAATCTATAAAGAATTCAAGTTTAAGTGACTATGTAAAGTACATTGTTATCATCAAAATGTTATTGAAATGATTTCCTCTCATGATGTTATCAATTATTATTCTACAGGCGATAGAAAGTTTAAGCAGTGGAAAGGCTCGGTTGTTGACTCAGTGGTTGGAGTTTTCTTGACACAAAATGTTTCTGACTACCTTTCAAGGTAACTTCGAGTTAAACTGCTAAGAAATTTGGAAAACCAGTTGAGATAACATATGTCTGCTTTAATTACAATATTTTTTTACAGCAACGCTTTCATGAGTGTGGCTGCAAATTTTCCCGCGAATGCAAGAGAATGTTTAGATCCTCTAGCATACTACATTGAGGAACCTGAAGATGTTAATGACTCAATTCTTGATGACCAAGAACCAAGTCATATAGGAAACGATGATGATGCTAAGAATTCTCAGTTCATCACCTTATCTAAGGATTCAATACCAGAGGTAGAAGAACATGAGAAAACTGCAAAAAGGAAAAACAAAAAAACCGGTATTATGGAAGATGCGACTGTTGATTGGGAGACTATTAGAAGGACGTACACAAAAGAAAGATCTCGACACAAAATGCATATGGACACTGTGAATTGGAATGATGTGAGATTATCTGGCGAAAAAGTTTTCGAAGACATCATCAGACAACGAGGGCAATTCCAGATTCTTTCAGGAAGAATTTTGGTAAGAAAAGCAAACAAAATTCAATAACTTTGTGAATTCATTATTTTAAAGATTAAGACTAATATTTCTTTCATCTATTTTTTGTATAATTTTCTCTAGAAATTTCTCAGAGATGAAGTTAGACAAAATGGAACTATTGATCTTGAATGGCTCCGAGATGCTCCACCAGATCTAGTGAAGTATGTTTATGTTAGTTTTTATGTTTCTATTGATATCATTATTTGCAAGCATCATTAACATTTTGTATTTTTTTTTTTATCAGGAGATATCTATTGGATATTGAAGGGATAGGACTAAAGAGTGCTGAATGTGTACGACTGTTAGGAATTAAACATTCTGCATTTCCGGTATAATAAGATTTTGATAGCTTTTTCACTTGAAGTTTACTTATTTTTGCTTACTCATCAAAACCTTCTGCTTTTGATGTGTATAGGTTGACACAAATGTTGGTCGTATAGCAGTTAGACTTGGTTGGGTTCCTCTTGAACCTTTACCAGATGGAATTCAAATGCATCAACTATCCCAGTTCTGTTTTCTCATCAATTTGATTTTTTTTAAAATAGTATATGGTAATTTACTAACAACTATCACCTATAAAATCACCCTTGTTTCAGGTACCCTTCAATGGATTCGATTCAACAATACCTTTGGCCACGACTATGTAAACTTCCTCAAGAAACTCTGTAAGTTCAAATGCTTTTCTTTTTTTCTCAACAAGCCAATTATTTGTAATACCATATGAATATATATTGCTTAATTTCATGCTAAATTGTTTTTACAGATATGAACTACATTATCAGATGATAACATTTGGAAAGGTACATACAAAATAAAACCTTTATATGACGTTAATTAATTATGAATCAATCAAAAACAATACTCTTTCAATTAGATTTTATCAATTATAGGTTTTCTGCACAAAGGCTCTTCCTAACTGTAATGCGTGTCCAATGAAGTCCGAATGCAAATATTTTGCAAGTGCATATGTCAGGTACACATTGTTTATTGATTTTTTCCTTATTTTGGTTCACCTAGATTATATAAACTAAATTGTTAAATTCACTATCTTTTGTTCAGTTCTAAGAATCTTCTCGAAGGTCCAGCAGAGAAGACGCATGATGAGCCTGATACTTTTAAACATGCATGTTCTCAAGATGTTGACGTTAACATGACATCAAATATAAATCTGATAGAGGAATGTGCTTCTCCCAGATGTAGCGAGCAACATATATGTTGTAAGCCATTGGTTGAGTTTCCTTCTTCTCCAAGACCGGAGATTCCCGAGTTAGGAGACATTGAAGATTTTCCATGGAGAAATACTTATCAGCGATATGCTAGAATTCCTGAAATTGATATTGACTTGGATGCATTGAAGAAAAATGTAGAGGATGCACTTGTAGAAGGTGGAAAGATATTGAGCAGTTCTGTTGAAGAAATATCAAAAGCTATAGTACTTCTCACCCCTGAAAATGCATGCATTCCAATCAAACCACCCCGAAAAATTAAGTATTATGGTCGACTAAGAACTGAGCATGTGGTGTAAGTATCTTTATGGCTTTACACATCTTTATCATATTTTGATGCATATTGTGAGAATAGTGTGGTAATATGTAATTTTCTTTTTTTGCAGATATGTGCTTCCTGACAATCATAAGCTTCTCGATGATGTAAGTGTATTTGCTCTTAACTACAAAAAAATGCAACTATCTTGTATAATTTATGCGGTAATGTTTTTATTGTTACACATATTATATAGTTTGAGAGAAGAGAACTTGATGATCCGAGTCCCTACCTTCTTGCGATTTGGCAACCAGGTACGGTACAAAGTACAAACATAATTTATCATTGTTCACATAAACATAAAACTAAGTTTTTCTCGGATATTTTTAGGTGAAACGTCAAACTCGTTCACTCAACCAAAAAAAAAGTGTGACTCTGACGGATCAGAATTATGCAAGAGAAAGACTTGTTCGTATTGTTGGAGTATACGTGAACAAAGCTCTAACACTTTTTGTGGAACAATTTTGGTAAGTAGAATTTACATTTTAGCTTTTTCTAACGTTGTTTACTTGATACTCACATGACATGGATGAATGCAACTGAATAGATTCCATGTAGAACTGCAATGCGAGGGGGTTTCCCACTCAATGGAACATATTTCCAAACTAATGAGGCAAGTGGTTTTCTCTTTGTTCATAAAATTTTTGTAAAATAATTCTTTTAATGAGCAATTAGAAAGAAAATATAAGGATATCTTTTTTTTTTCTCAGGTTTTTGCAGATCATGAGACAAGTTTAGAACCCGTTGTGTTTCCTAGAGAGTGGTGTGACGGACTAGAAAAACGTGCCATGTACTGTGGTTCGTCGGTATCATCTATTTTTCGACTTTTAGACACAAGACGGATTCAACTTTGCTTTTGGACAGGTAACAAACATATTTTGAAATTAAAAATAGTTGTTGAATTCTTAAATTAAACATAATTGTGCAATAATGTTGTGTGGTGATGATAATTATGTGTAGGGTATTTATGTATGAGAGCATTTGATCGAAAGGAGCGAATGCCAAAAGAACTTGTCCGAAGACTACACACTCCACCTGTTGGGAGAGGGGCAAAATACATGCATGACGATGATATATAATAGTTTAGTTTGTTTTTCTTTTTAGTCTAGTTTTGCTAACTTTTTAAATTGAATGACAAAAGAAGCTTTTATGATTAAAAAAAACAAATGGTTTTTCATATGATTTGGTTTCATTCTGTGTACAAAACGAAATTAGAAATATGGTGTAGTCCAGCCTCTTTATAACATTTAGCAATTTGGTTCAAGGATTCAGACCAAGTTCCTTCAATAGAAGCCAAATCCAAGAGAAAAGCTGCAACATCTAACGCGACTTGGACTGGAGCTTTGCCTTTCGTCAAATCCTCAAGGCGACCTTCATCACTCACTTTCTCCCTTATGAATTCAATCTGCTCATCTTCCCATTGCGCAATACTAGCAACGTCCTGCATGTTTTCAAGCTGTCATGACTATGAAAATGCTTTTCTATGCTTTAAAACTTAACACAACCAACCAAAAAAAGAAGTACAAGAAATATTCTTTTGACATGCCTTATAAGGACATCCTAATGTCCACCAAGGTGATTTCAATGCTACTCTAGCCGCATCTTTTGCTTCTGAATTCCTTCCTACCCTGCAAATAAGAATCCTAAAACATGTGGCTATCTCTCTCTACGAAGATAATAAATAGATAAATAATATAAGTATGTATTTGTTTACGAACTTCTGCAGTATGTTTGCATAATATACAAAAGGTCGTCCAAATCCTGGAAAGAGGTCTTTCTTTGTGTAAAATTCTCCTGTTACCATAGCTGAAACCTTGCAGGGACAAAAGAAGTCCTTTAAAAGTTTAACAAAAAGGGTGATTCATCAATGGAGAATGTGATATTATATGCTATAATAGATTCTTACATGATCTCCTTCATCGAAATGCCGTAATACTTTTTGTTCCAACAAATCTGGAAATAGTCCAACCTATACATTACCAAAAACATAAATATTGTATATTTGTGGTGTACAGAACACATTTGATCTGTAGTAATGGTTTTATAAAGTCTTACCTTCTTCAAGACGTAGACATTGAGATTGTCAATTTGAGATTCAGCAAAAGCACCCTTTTTGTAAAGTTTTTCACCTGCCTCTGCTGAAGCACGATAAAGTTCTGTCAAATCTTTTGCATCTTCTTCAACCAGAATCCGGTGAATATACTCATCTACCTGAATATCAGAAACTGTTAAAAATTGCTTCTTGGTAACAAAAACAAGTGACATAAGTCCTCTAAAAAAAGGATAAGCTAATGAAACGTCATTACATTTCTAGCTATAAGCCGGACTCCACTCCTCCAAACTTCCACAACTGGCATATCCATTCTATTCTCAGATACAAAAAGTTAATATACCATCATATACTTATATACCACTGCAACAGTTACCAAGAATGATCCAAATCTTCTTACCCTGGAGGAGCAGTAGGCCATCTCAGAAGTGCAGTAATAGAGCCTACTTAGACAAGAAACCAGAAAACACAAGATTAAACAAAAGCTCCTGAAAAGAAAGCAAATGAATTCGATCAATTGTGTGGTCTTACCTGAAGAATTCTTCGAAAGCGGAATAGCAAGAGGTATGAGACCCTGCTTAGCTCCAGGAGATATGATTGTTTCACCTGCAGAACGAAAACAAGAGAGATTCTAAGATCCATAAGTTTCCCTTTTCCAATATTACAAAGCCAGAGTACTCAATAAATATCACTAATAGGGAATTAGTAGCCAGAACTTGCATAAACTGTTCTATATCCCAAACACACATAAGCTTGGACCTAGATAGGAACAAAATTGAGATTGATATTAACCTCTTGTTTGAAGCACTTTGAGTAAGTGCTGAAGATGCACTGGAGGTTCAGTGGCAGCTACATCTTTGATAAATGATACATGCCCTGCACGAAAAATCTAACCTTTTTAAGTCAATCCTTATGTGTTGTTGTCTCTCCACCACTAAGCATAATTATAAAGATAGTCACTGCATTTTCCTACAAAAGATGGTTTCTACACTACACAGAAAGAGATAATAAGCTCAAGCACTCTCTCGGGTTTAAGCCCATCAAACAATCAACAATATCTCACATTCAATTTCCATAAAAATTTTGAGAAAAAAATCGAAATTACCAGAAGAGCAACAGGAGACTCTAGCTCTGATATGGCGTAAAGGGCGAGTAATGCAAGGAGTTATGTGCAGCGAAAGCGAAGCCATTGCTCCTTATCTCTCTATCTTTCTTTGTTTCTCTTCACTCTGCTTCCTCAACCTCACACATAGCAGTGCGCGTGTCAAAAACTGTAATTAGTAAAATTCAGCTTTTAGCCGGAGAGCAAAACATAGCCATTGATTCTGTCTGATGAGAATCGTGTCTAGAAAAAAAAAACAAAAAAAAAGAGAGTGATGGGCCTTAAATGGGCTAAGAAGCTCTCTCTTTAAACCCATAATATAAAAACGCGTAACCGACAAAAACCGTCAATAAATGTACAATAAGAAAGGTCAATATCGTCAATTACCGGTTTACTCGACCGGTCTATATAATCAAATTTACTCGGTGGCTTCGTGGTTTTCTTTTTTTTGGTCTTTCTTTTCTATTTGGATTCTCGAGGATAATAAATTAAGAAAAAAAAAATCGCGATAGACGACCCCGGACCCCTTTCCTCTTAGCTCGACGTTATCAGACTCTCAACCGAGTCGAGTCCGTTTCTCTAATCAACCGCCGTCGCCGTCACCGTCACCGTTACCACCGTCTGCGCATAGCCCGGATTTCTCCATGGAGATTTCCTCGGCCGATTCGTTATCCATCTCTGGCGCTGCTGCGGCCGCTTCTGAGGTTGTCTCAGAGCCTTCCTCTTCATCTTCTTCTTCTTCCTCTTCGTCCATGTCTGCTTCGTCGCCGAATCAGCCATCCCCCAATCCTTTCTCGACCATGGATCCCTCAGTTCCGACGTCGGCTGCGTCGAGGTATGTTGATGATGACGAAGATGAGGAGGACGTGTGCAGGATCTGTAGAAATCCTGGGGATTCAGATAATCCGCTTCGGTATCCTTGTGCTTGTAGCGGAAGCATCAAATTTGTTCACCAGGATTGTCTTCTTCAGTGGCTTAATCATAGCAACGCTCGTCAATGCGAGGTTTTGTTTCCTTTTTCCCCCTCTTTAGTTCTTGGTGATTTTGCAGATTTCGGATTCTTCTTCTTAAGATCTAGATCATGTATTAGGAATATTGAATTGATTCTTTTAGTTTTGGGACCTTTGGGTGAACGAATGGGCAATTACATACGATCTCTGTGTGATCATCTTACTTATTGTTTGAGTTTTTTTGGTAACTTCATCTTTGCAGGTTTGCAAGCATCCTTTCTCATTCTCCCCAGTGTATGCTGACAATGCTCCATCAAGGCTCCCTTTCCAGGAGTTTGTAGTTGGAATTGCAATGAAAGCTTGCCATGTTTTGCAGTTCTTTCTGAGGTTGAGTTTTGTGCTTTCTGTCTGGCTTCTCACTATACCTTTCATTACATTCTGGATATGGAGGTTGGCTTTTGTGCGAAGTTTTGGTGAAGCTCAGAGGTTGTTTTTAAGCCACATCTCCACCACAGTAATTCTCACCGATTGTTTGCATGGGTTCTTACTGTCGGCGAGTATTGTCTTCATCTTCCTTGGAGCGACTTCATTAAGGGATTACTTTAGGCATTTACGAGAGTTAGGGGGACAAGATGAGAGAGAAGATGACGGGGACAGAAATGGTGCTCGCGCTGCAAGACGACCTGCTGGACAAGCTAATAGGAATCTTGCCGGAGAGAGGAATGTCGAAGATGCTGGTGATCAGGGTGCTGCGGTTGGTCAGAATGCTAGACGGAATCCTGAAAATGTTTTGGCAAGGTTGGATATACAAGCAGCTCGTCTTGAGGCTCAGGTTGAACAGATGTTTGATGGTTTGGACGATGCTGATGGTGCAGAAGACGTTCCATTTGATGAGCTTGTTGGAATGCAGGGTCCAGTGTTTCATTTGGTTGAGAATGCCTTTACTGTAAGTTGATGTTTCTACCTTTGTGATTCATATTTTAGAGTCTATTATCCCTTCTTCTTTACTGTTGTCCCTTCCTTGAATCTTTATGATGTTCATAATGTTGCAGGTTCTAGCAAGCAATATGATATTCCTTGGTGTTGTGATATTTGTGCCCTTCACGTTAGGACGGGTTATACTGTATCACGTGTCATGGCTTTTTGCTGCTGCTAGAGGCCCTGTCATGACCGCATCGATGCATTTGACAGATACTGGACTATCATTGGAAAATATTACTCTGAAGAGTGCGCTGACTGCTGTCTCAAATTTGACTAACGAGGGTCAAGAGAATGGATTGCTTGGTCAACTCACAGATATGGTGAAAGTCAATGGAAGTGAATTGAATGGAGCAAACAATACACTATCAGTTGGTGCTGATCTCTTGAAAGGTTCTGCTGCTGGGGCTTCAAAGCTATCTGATATTACAACTCTGGCTGTTGGGTACATGTTTATAGTATTTCTGGTGTTCCTCTACCTGGGGATCATTGCACTGATTCGATATGCGAAGGGTGAGCCACTGACCGTTGGGAGATTTTATGGGATTGCATCTATAGTAGAAGCTGTACCATCCCTCCTGAGGCAGTTCTTGGCAGCAATGAGGCATCTGATGACTATGATTAAAGTTGCCTTCCTTTTGGTCATCGAGCTTGGGGTCTTCCCTCTAATGTGTGGGTGGTGGCTAGATGTTTGCACAGTGAGGATGTTTGGTAAAACAATGTCCCACAGGGTACAGTTTTTATCAATTTCTCCACTGGCAAGCTCACTTGTACATTGGGTTGTCGGAATCATGTACATGTTGCAAATAAGCATCTTTGTCAGCCTTCTTCGAGGGGTACTATGTTTTCCTTACGCATAATCTCATATTAGAAACAGTTTTTCTTCTCTGCTACTGTCTAATACTTTTAACACTGTTGTGCCAAATGCAGGTTCTTCGCCCTGGAGTTCTGTATTTCCTTCGTGATCCAGCAGATCCTAATTACAATCCGTTCCGAGATTTGATTGATGATCCAGTTCACAAGCATGCTCGGAGGGTATTGTTATCTGTTGCTGTGTATGGGAGTTTGATTGTCATGTTGGTATTTTTACCAGTCAAACTTGCAATCCGGATGGCTCCTTCCATCTTTCCTCTCGACATATCGTAAGAAATATAGGTTAACCTGTTGTTTTGGATATTTTCTGTTGGAGATTGAATTGATCTTTCTTAAATTTTGCATTTATGCAGTGTATCTGACCCATTCACTGAAATTCCGGCCGACATGCTTCTCTTTCAAATATGCATACCATTTATTATCGAGCATTTCAGACTCCGGACCACAATTAAGTCCCTTCTACGCTGCTGGTTCACCGGTGTCGGTTGGGCGCTTGGTTTGACAGACTTCCTCTTGCCAAGACCAGAGGACAACATTGGTCAGGAAAATGGAAACGGTGAACCAGGGAGGCAGAACAGAGCACAAGTATTGCAGGTCGGTGGACCTGAGAGGGCTATGGCTGCGCTTCCAGCAGCTGATGACCCTAACAGAAGTCTCCTGCGCGCTAATGCCAACATGGGTGAGGAGTATGAAGATGATGAAGAACAATCTGATTCAGAGTAAGTCCTTACTTAAGATATAAACTAAAAGCTTTTGTGATGTTTTAGCATTTGTGCATGCTTGAAGTAATTAACAGTAGTGTGCACTTGGTTATAGAATTATATTAGGTCTTCCGCTTATATGAATGTATTTTTGTAGCAGGTACAACTTTGTGGTCCGGATAATTCTTCTTCTACTTGTTGCATGGGTGACTCTTCTCCTCTTCAATTCGGCATTGATAGTTGTACCAGTTTCGCTTGGGCGAGCATTATTTAGTGCCATCCCAATTCTTCCGATAACTCATGGCATCAAATGCAATGGTAATGTTTGTTAATTTTGATCTTCTGAGTTATTCTTTCGCACGTTTACACATTATTAACAGAATCTTTTAAATCTGTAGACCTCTATGCATTCGTCATTGGCACATATGCCTTTTGGACTACCATATCTGGTGCAAGATATGCTATCGAGCATGTCAAGTCAAAGAGGACTTCAGTCTTGCTTAATCAAATATGGAAATGGTGTGGAATTGTCTTCAAGAGCTCGGTGCTGTTAGCCATATGGGTAAGTGGTTTGTGCTGTTATTTTCTTGATTTTTTCGACACTGAAAAACTCTGTTTTTACTATGGATTTTGTGCCTTTAACATGGTGATTTAACAGGTTTTTATCATTCCGGTACTGATTGGACTTCTGTTTGAGCTTTTGGTGATTGTCCCAATGAGAGTCCCAGTAGATGAAAGCCCTGTCTTCCTCCTGTATCAAGACTGGGCTCTCGGTCTCATCTTTTTGAAGATCTGGACAAGATTGGTAAGTAATCTCTCTAAATCAGCAACTTTTGCCACATAAAAAAGAGATTTTGTCACTAATCAACTATGTCAAATGGACAGGTGATGCTGGATCATATGCTTCCAATAGTTGATGATAGCTGGAGGGAAAAGTTTGAGAGGGTTAGACAAGATGGATTCTCGAGGCTTCAGGGGTTATGGGTACTTAGAGAGATTGTGTTCCCCATCGTGATGAAACTCCTAACAGCTCTATGTGTGCCTTACGTACTGGCGAGAGGAGTGTTCCCAATGCTCGGATATCCACTAGTAGTGAACTCAGCGGTCTACAGATTTGCGTGGATAGGTTGTCTCTCGGTGAGCCTCTTCTGCTTCTGTGCAAAAAGATGCCATGTGTGGTTCAGAAACCTTCACAACTCTATCCGTGATGACCGTTATCTCATTGGTCGGAGACTCCATAACTTTGGGGAAGCTGCTTTGGCTAACCAAAACCAAAGGCAAAGTAGTGAGGATGTAGGAGATGGTGTCTTGATAGGACGCGAGGGAGACGTTGACAACGGACTAAGACTCAGACGTGCAATCCAACAAGAAGCTTAGAAAGAAAATAGTATTTTGTCAAACTGTTCACCGAGTCCTTTAACATTTGTGTACTTTGAGCCGTTAAGTAATGGCTTTGAAAATTTATTAGTCGATGTGTGTAATTATTGTATCCGTTGATCCTCTTCTATTTTTTTTCTTTACTTTTTTTTGTGTGTATTAAAAACTAAAAAATCTTTAGAAATAATGCTTCGTTAGTCCATATGCCTTGTGTCTTCTATTGTAATGCTTTTAGAAAAAGATTGACTATTGCAAATTCATTTTAATTTTTTTTATGTCAGGGCATTTATTAAGCCTTAAGGTGGCTTTGAAGATTTTTTGGCCACAGAAAAATCAATTTAGAGGGTTCATTGGTTCAAAGATTTTACACAAATGTATTGTCACATAACAAATAAAATAACTATAACTATAAAGACAAGACAGAGGATGATGAAATGTACAGTTAAAGAGCCAAATTATCAAATTATCATTATTATCCAAATCTATTCAAATAACTCTGGTTGGACGAGATTTTTAGTGAAATACACTTCCAAATCAACTCATATATCCAAATGTGAGATCAAAATTGTGTCCAAATCCTTAATAGCCAATAAGAGGTGATTTTAGTTAGTACTCGTTATGTTTCACAAAAAATTTCATTTTGACATATATTACATAAATTAAGAAAACATTGAATTATACGTATATATAATTCATTTTGTGTAAAACCACAGATTCAAAACCACAAATTACATTAAGATGGGAGCAAGATATAAACTCATTTCAAGTAAAATCACAAAATTTAGAGCAATTAGAGCAGAACTGAGAGAAGATTCCAAGTATCAACCTAGATTCCAAGTAGAACAATACAAACAAGACTAAGAGAAGATTAAGAGCAAGATATAAACTCATTTCAAGTAAAATCATAAAAATTAGAGCAATTAGAGCATATATGAGAGACAATTCTAAGTATCAACCTAGATTCAAAGTAGAACAAGACAAACAAGACTAAGAGAATATTAAGAGCAAGATTAAGCAATCAACAACAAGGCAGAGAAAAGCTTGCTTGCTTACTTAGTAGAAGCGGGATACATATCCAAACCGCTCTGAAGTCTTATACGTATACATATTATATGTATACCTATTATACGTATTTTACACAAATGATACATTTTTGTGATTTCACTTGAAATGAGTTTATATCTTGCTCCCATCTTACACAAATTAAGGTAATATTTCATTTTGACATATTTTACACAAATTAAGAAAACATTGAATTATAATTAGTATCCCAAATCTCATCCTTTGTATTTTTAAGTGAAACACACTTCTAAATCAATTCATATATCCAATGATCAAAATCCATGTCCAAATCCTTAATATTGAATAAGGGGTGCTTTTAATTAGTATATTACTAGGTAATATCCCGCGCATATGCGCGGGTTGTTGTATTAGTTATGTTAATTATTTTAGTTTATGTAAAAGTTATAAATTATGAGAACTTTCTGAGAAGAAAATATAGTTTTTTAAAATGGTATTTCTGAAAGTGGTATTGGAAAAGATATATTTTTGAAATTCTCCTTAAAATTACATGTATAACAAACAAATTTCTTAAATGTCAATAATACACTTTATTTATTCAAATTATAAAATATACCAGTTATGTAAAAAATATTGTTAATGATAAAAATAAAAATTTACTATGATATTCAAAATCTACCTAAAACATTTAATAATTAAATTGAAAAATTATTTTTGAAGTATCAATTAAATATATTTCCTATAAAATCATATGAAATGCAATTAAAAATCCCAAATGTTAATTTAATTTTTAATTTCTTTTATATTCACCTGAATTTAAGCTATATTGCTAGGTTAAATTCTAATGATTTCCTCTTTGTAGTCAAATTTTGGAAATGGAATATCAAATTGTTTTTTATATAGAAATAATTAAATTACAAAATTTTGAATTAAAGAAACATTATAATGATCATTACATAATTATATTTTGGATCACAAGAACTAAATGTAATAATTAGTATACAAATTCTCAAGAAAAAATTGGTGGTAAGAGAGAGTTAAAAATTTTGAGTTAATAATTCTATTATAATAGTTAATTTTGTTATAACAATGCATGCCTTTCAAAATAATATATATATACATGTATGAAAATGGTTTTTTTAGTTTGATTCCCTCATTAGGCTTTGATTGAAATTAGTGTTGTTGAATCTGCATCGATAATTGTTTTTTACAGCCACCAAAATTTTATTATACTTATGTAACTGGAACTTGAAAATAATAAGGAGAGAAAGAAAGAAGGAAGAAATACAACAAAATATAAGATAAATCCAGCAAAATATATAATCACACTCTTACTATGAATTTTGAATTCATACAAAAACATAAACAAAACAAAGAAAATATTTAGAATTTGTGATATGGTGGATGATGATGTGAGAATTGTTATTTATAGGATTTCAAGGATGGAAGTTACATTTTTAAAATAATTTAATTAGAGGATTTACAATTATAATTTATTGTGTGTTTGAGTGAAAATGAATGGAAAAAGTCAATTCATAATGTAATTTCAGTTATAATTTAGTACTCCCTCCGTTCTAGTTTAACTGTCGTTCTAGAATTTAATTTTTGTTTCATATTAGTTGTCGTTTTAGATTTTCAATGCAGATGTTTGATGAATATTTCAATCTTATCCCTGCTGTTTTAAAGTTTCAACCAATGAAAAAATTATAAAATATATTAATGAAGGGCAAAACATAAAATTTAATAGTTTCCTTAATTTGTGTGCAAAAACCTTAAACGACAGTTAAACTAGAACGGAGGGAGTAGTAAAGTGTGGATTTAAAGTATATATTAATGTACATTATTACATATTTATTTAATTAAAAATAAATATAAATTTTTAGAAATTAAATGCTAAATGGACCAGTAAGGAAAGAGTGAAACCTTATAAAATCATATGAAATGCAATAATAAAATCCCAAAGATTAATTTAATTTTAAAAATTGAAAACAATGTTAAATATATATAATACTTTCTAAATTAAAATATACAATCAAACTCTTACTACACATATGAGATATAACAACATTTGATATTGGTGGGAGAAAAGGAGAGAATGATTTACTTATAAGATGATAATCCAAAATAGATAGTAGAGATGAATCTTTAAAAATAAGAACAATGTAAAATATATATCATGTAGTATCTAAAACTAAAATTTAGCATTAAAATTTTACAATGATATTTCATTTGATTATTTCTGTAATCCATACAATAAAAATAAGAAATCGAAAACAAAAAAAATGAAAAATGATTTGAAGTATTATGGAAGAGAATGAGAGAAGTGGAAGAGAACGAAAGAACGAGAGAATGCTTATTTATATGATAAGAATTGATGAGAGTTACAATTATAATTTATTGTGTTTGAATAAAATTGAGTGGTAGAATATAAATAATGTAAAATTTATTTTATTTTCAGTTATAATTTTATTTTAATGGGTGAGTTAAATGTATTGTGTTAAATGAGTCTTAAATATTGTTTAAAGCAATTAAATAATTAGAAAAAAATAAAAAAATTTAGAAAGTATTAAATAAAAATTAACTAATAAAAAGAGACCAAAACCTTACTTTTATATATATGATTATTAAATGATATAACCAATGATACTATATTTTGATAATTATTATTTTTGGTAATGATTTTTTTTTTTTTGGTAAGTATTTTTGGTAATGATATTTGATAGTCCATAAAAATTCTTGACTTGTTATTAATGCAATAAAAATCTCTTTCCCAAAAAAGGCTAAAGACGCCATAAACCGTTCAATAAAATAAACAAAAAAAAGGGTAAGGTCAATTACCGGTTTACAATCCCGGTCTAGATCCTCCCTCTTATCTCGGCGTTGTGAATTGGGCGGGATCTTTATAGTGTGACCATTCTCCACCTCAATACGATTCTGAGCCCTCCCCCCTGGCCAACCAAACTCAACAAAACAAAAAGGTCGGCGTAATCGGAACTCTCCCACCATGGATCCCACATTTGCGACGGCGTCAGTTGAAGATGAGGAGGACATTTGCAGGATTTGCAGAAACCCAGGCGACGCGGACCATCCGCTTCGGTATCCGTGCATCTGCCGCGGGAGCATCAAATTTGTTCACCAGGATTGTCTCCTTCAGTGGCTTAATCATCGCAAAGCTCTTCACTGCGAGGTCCTCCATTTCTCCCTTAGTAATTTTTTTTTTTGGTTTTTTGGAATCCGACTTGGTGATAGGTTTGATCTTGTGATGGTGTCAATAGAGTGATTTGAAAAGCTTATAGAGTTCAGTTTTATCTCTGTAGATTTGCAAGTATCCGTTTTCATTCTCCCCAGTGTATGCTGAGAACACTCCAACGATGCTCCCTTTACATGAGTTTGTAATTGCCATGGGGATGAAGACTTGCCGCGTTATACACTTGTTTCTGCGGTGGAGCTTTGTGCTTTCGATATGGCTTATCGTTACTCCTTCCATTACGTTTTGGATATGGAGATTGGCTTTTGTGAGGAGTTTTGGTGAAGCTAAGAGTTTGTTATTAAGTCACATCTCTACCAAAGTGATTCTCATAGATTGTGTGCTTGGGTTCTTGCTATGGGCAGTAGTTTTCTTCTTTGACTTTAGAGAGAATATACTTAGGAATAACTTAAAGGATTTGTTTACGCGTTTGCTAGAATTGATAGAGGATGAAGAGGACAGAGATGATGATGATGATGACGTTCCATTAGATTGGCTGGTTAGAGTGCAGGGTCCAGTGTTGCATTTAGTTGTGTTTTTACATAACATGGTGTTTCGTTTGGTTCTGAATCCTTTTACTGTGAGTTGATGTTTCTCCTCTCTCTCTCTTGGTGATCTTTTTACCTTGTTCTTTACTATTGGCCCCTCATGATGTGCATAATTTTGCAGGTTCTCGCAGACAACTTGATCTTCCTTGGTTTTGTGATCTTTGTGCCTTTCACATTAGGACGAGTTACATTGTACCTTGTGTCCTGGCTTTTTACTGCTGGTAGAGCCCCTGTTGTTTCAGATTTGACTAATGAGGGCCACGGAAATCGGTTGCTTGGTCAGCTCACAGACTTGATGAGAGTCAATGGAAGTGAATTGCATGGAGCTAAGAATATACTATCTCTTGCTGCTGATATCTTGAAAGGTTCTCTTGCTGCTGGAGGCTCAAAGCTAGTATTTGATGTTACAACTCTGACTGTTGGGTATATGTTTATAGTATTTCTGATGTTCCTTTACCTTGGGGTCGTTGCACTGATTCGATATGCCAAGGGTGAACTGACCGTTGGGAGATTTTATGATATCACTGTACCATCTCTCATTAGACAGTCCTTGGCAGCAATGAGACATCTGATGACTATGAACAAAGTTGCTTTTTTCTTAGTCTTCGAGTTTGGGGTCTTCCCTCTTATGTGTGGTTGGTCACTAGATGTTTGCACTGTTAGGATGTTTGATAAAACAATATCCCACAGAGTACAGTTTTTATCAATATCTCCACTGGCAAGCTCACTTGTTCATTGGGTTCTCGGTCTCATATGCACCTTGTATATAAACTTCTTCGAAAGCCTTCTTGGAGAGGTAATGTTTTCCTTGCTTATAATTTCATTATAGAAACATGTTTCTTCTTTGTACCTAATATTTTTTTTTCTTCACTTTTATGTCAAATGCAGGTTCTTCGCCCTGGACTTTTGCATTTCCTTGATGATCTTGAGGATCCTAATGTCGAATTTTTCCAAGATTTGATTGATACTCCAGTACATAAGCAAGCTCGTAAGGTTTTCTTAGTAAATTCAGTTTATGGAAGTTTGATTTTCATGCTGGTATGTTTACCACTCAAATTTACAACCCTGATAGCTCCATCAATCTTCCCATTCGACATATCGTAAGAAATATTGGCTATTCTCTTGTTTTGGAGATTTTGTGTTGAAGTAGCTCTTTTTTCTAACTTCTACATGTATGCAGTATATCCGACCCATTCACTGAGATTCCAGTCGACATGCTTCTGTTTCAAATGTGCATACAATTTCTTATCGAGCATTTCAGTCTCTCTACCAACGTTACATCCCTTTTACGCTGCTGGGTCACCGGCGTTGGTTGGGTGCTTGGTTTGACAGACTTCCTCTTGCCGAAACCAGAGGACAACATTGGTCAGGAAAATGGAAATGATGAACCAAGAAGGCAGAACAGAGCACAAGTATTGCAGGTAGGTGGATCAGACAGGCCCATGGCTGCTCTTCCAGCGGCTGATGACCCTAACAGAAGTATCCTCCGCGCTGGGAGTGGCAACACGGGTGAGGAATATGAAGATGATGAAAAACAATCTGATTTAGCGTAAGTTCTTGCTTAAGAAATAAGCTAATAGCTTGTTTTGATGCTTGTAATTACTAAAATGAGTTTGTTTGGTATATAGTGTTGACTAGGTCTTCTCCTGTAATGAACGTAATGTTTTAGCAGGTACAACTTTGTGGCCCGGATAATCCTTCTTCTACTTGTTGCATGGGTGACTCTTCTTCTCTTCACTTTAGCACTGATAGTTGTACCAGTTTCACTTGGACGTGCTCTGTTCAGTGCCATCCCACTTCTACCGATAACTCATGGCATCAAATGCAATGGTAATGTCTCTATTAATTTTGGTCTTGTGCTACACATTCTTTTAAACCGTTACACGTTATAAACATTACTAACAGAAATTCCTAAATCTGTAGACCTGTATGCTTTCTTCATTGGGACATATGCCTTTCTGACTACCATATATGGGGCCAGTCACACTATTGAGCATGTCAAGTCGAAGAGTACTTCAGTCTTGCTTAAACATATATGTATATGGTGTGGAATTATATTCAAGAGCTCGGTGTTGTTAGCCATATGGGTAAGTGGTTTGAGCTGTTATTTTCCAATTTTTAAGATACTCCAAACTATACTTTAATCCTGGACAATGTGGTTAAACAGGTTTTTATCATTCCAGTACTAATTGGACGTCTGATTGAGCTGTTGGTGATTGTCCCAATAAGAGTCCCAGTTGATGAAACCCCTGTATTCCTTCTGTATCAAGACTGGGCACTTGGACTCATGTTTTGGAAGATCTGGACAAGACTGGTTAGTTTTCTCTCTTCTGTTAGCAATTTTTGCCTGCATAAAAGATCTTGTCACTTAAAACATCGATAATGGACAGGTTCTGTTAGATCATATGCGTCCAATAGTGGATGATAGCTGGAGGGAAAAGTTTGAGAGGGTAAGAGAAGATGGCTTCTTAAGGCTTCAAGGGTTATGGGTACTTAAAGAGATTGAGTTCCCGATCATGATGAAACTCCTAACAGCTTTATGCGTGCCTTATGTGCTGGCAAGAGGAGTGTTCCCAATGCTTGGATATCCGGTAGTTGTGAACTCGGCTGTTTACAGATTCGCATGGATAGGTTGTCTCTCGGTGATGCTCTTTTGCTTCTGTGCAAAAAGATGCAATGTTTGGTTCAGAAACCTTCACAACTCTATCCGTGATGACCGTTATCTCATTGGTCGGAGACTCGATAACTTTGGGGAAGCTGCTTTGGCGGCTAACGAAAACCAAAGCAGTGAGAATGCAGGAGATGTTGTCTTGATAGGACGTGAGGGAGATGTTGATAATAGACTAAGGCTTCGACGTGCAACCCAACAAGAAGTTTAGAAAGAAATTAGTATTTTGTCAAAAATGAAACCATAATACAATCGAAAATAAAAATTACAAAGATATTGTAAAATAATCAAAATTCAACTATTCAAAATTAGTTATTAGTATATGTCATCAGCACATATCAAATTTGAAATGTAGTTATTAACATCACTGTCTGTATAATTAATTTGGTTACTACTACTAATCAGAGTTAAGTTGCTGTTTGCTAGTAATTGAATATTCCCAAGTGCCACGCACGCGCGCATCTGTTTGACTTGTCCGAAAGTGACGACCTTATCACCAACTGTGAAAATCGAAATCTTTACGTTTTACTACACAGACTCAATCCAACGGCTGAGATCTTCTACCACATCTCCTAGGGTTCTCTCGAGAAATAAAATATTAGGAAAAATAATATTTTGGTTGGAATATAAAAGCAGAGAATAGAGAAACAGTATTCCTTCTTTAGCAATCTCTCAGAGTCACGCCTCCATTATCGCACACTTCGCCGTCGCAGGCATAGCCGCCGGCAATCTCTTACCCTATTTCATCTTCCCTCTCCTCTGATATACCCCCAAAAAAAAACAGAAAAAGATAAAAACTTTGCTTAGCTTTTAAAGATTTTGCCTTCCGATTCGGTTTCTTTTGTTGTATCAGTTTCTAGGGTTTCTTGATTTGGTTTCTCTCTAATAACGAGAGGGGAGGGAAGAATAACTAAAACCCCAAAAAAAAGTCAAAAAATTTCGAAAACCCCAAAAAAAAAAGGAGAGAGAATGGCTCAGGTTCAACTTCAGGGTCAGGCTGCGAATGGTTCGACCGTGGCTGTCACTTCTGCACCGGTGACTTCAGGGGGAGCAGCCGCCGCTACCCAGTTCGGTACCACGTCGCTTTATGTGGGAGATCTTGATCTCAATGTGACGGACTCGCAGCTTTTCGATGCGTTCAGCCAAATGGGTCAAGTGGTCTCTGTTCGTGTCTGTAGGGATTTGGCCACTCGCAGATCCCTTGGCTATGGATACGTTAACTTCACCAATCCGCAAGATGGTTAGTATCCTGAATCTGGACATTCAATTAGCCAATTACCAATTTTTAGGGTTTGCTCGATAGTACTAATTCTGGATTTGAACTCTTGGGTGTGTTGGAAATGTCGATACTTTCTAGTGTTTCTATATATATGCAATGTGCTTGATTACCAATTTTTAGGGTTTGTTGGGTAGTACTGATACTGGTTTTGACCTGGGTGTGTGAAAAGGTTGATACTTTCTGGTGTTTGTTTATATGCAATGTCGTTGATGCTATTGCGGGAAAACGTGTCCTCTTCTTAATCACTCTTTCTCATTCGTACTCTTATGCTGTTTCTGATTGTACTTTTATCTCTCGTGTCTTTGTTGCAGCTGCGAGAGCGATCCAAGAACTGAATTACATACCTCTTTATGGTAAACCTATCAGGGTTATGTACTCTCATCGTGATCCTAGTGTTCGCCGTAGTGGCGCTGGGAACATTTTTATCAAGGTATGCTTGCTTCTCTTGTCTTGTCTGTTGATTTCTTTTGCTGTGTATTTCTTGGAGTGTTCGTTCTTTCATTCTGGTGCTAAACCTGGCTATGAATATGCAGAATTTGGACGACTCCATCGACCACAAGGCGCTGCATGATACCTTTTCAACATTTGGAAACATTGTGTCATGTAAGGTAGCTGTTGATTCCTCAGGCCAATCCAAAGGCTATGGTTTTGTGCAATATGCCAGTGAAGAATCTGCCCAGAAAGCTATAGAGAAACTGAACGGCATGTTGCTAAATGACAAGCAAGTGTATGTGGGTCCTTTCCTGAGGAGACAAGAAAGAGACTCAACTGCGAACAAAACCAAATTCACCAATGTGTACGTGAAGAATCTCGGTGAAAATACTACAGATGATGACTTGAAGACTGCCTTTGCCGAGTATGGAAAGATAACAAGTGCTGTGGTGATGAAAGATGGAGATGGGAAGTCTAAGGGCTTTGGTTTTGTTAACTTTGAAAATGCTGATGATGCTGCTAAAGCTGTGGAGGCTCTCAATGGGCACAAATTTGATGATAAGGAGTGGTATGTTGGTAGAGCCCAGAAGAAGTCCGAGAGGGAAACAGAACTAAGGGTTCGTTATGAACAGAATTTGAAGGAAGCTGCAGACAAGTTTCAAAGTTCAAACTTGTATGTGAAGAATTTGGATCCTAGCATTTCAGACGAGAAACTCAAAGAGATCTTTTCTCCTTTTGGTACCGTTACATCTTGCAAGGTCCAATACCTTCTCTCTTTTTATCTGTAGTGAATTGACCTTGCGAATTCACTATTTAAGAAGATCTTTCATATAATATTACAGGTGATGCGGGATCCTAATGGAACAAGCAAAGGCTCGGGTTTTGTTGCTTTCTCAATTCCCGAAGAAGCAACTGAAGCTGTAAGTTAGTTGTATTGTCTTGTTGAGTTTTATGTGTGAGGAAATGCACTTTGGTTGTTAGTAACATTGGAATTCTGTACAGATGTCACAGTTGAGCGGTAAAATGATTGAAAGCAAGCCACTCTATGTTGCTATTGCACAGCGGAAGGAAGACAGAAGGGTCAGACTACAGGTTTGCCTCTCTTTGAATCACCTCATCTTGTGATATACCTACGAATCCTATTGTCTATTGGTGTGTCAATTCTACACAATTGGACCCATCATAACTAAGTCTTAAAATGGTCCCTGCATATAATTTTCAAATTTGATGCTGAGACATCTTTATAACCCAGGCTCTACTCATGTCATTTGGAAATTATATGGTATTTCGTAGATATAGAAATGTTATAAGCTCTGAGTAAGAACTTCTGCAAATAAATTGTGCATGAAACTGTCATGAGATTATAAAAATTGCTTCAATTCGTACCCATTTTTATTTAACAATGACAATAATGTATGAAGCAAAACAACAAATTTTCTAGTATTTGTATCACATACATATCTTATTTGCCATCTCCTGCTTCTGATTTTCTACATGATGTGAATAGGCTCAATTCTCCCAAGTGAGGCCAGTTGCAATGCCGCCATCTGTTGGTCCCCGCATGCCAATGTATCCCCCGGGTGGTCCTGGTATTGGACAACAAATGTTCTATGGTCAGGCCCCTCCTAACATGATTCCTCCCCAGGTAAATTCATCATGTTTGCTTTACATTAGGTAGCCTTGTGCGATTTTGCTCAAAGATATATGTTAATGGTATAATGCATTACAAGCAACTAGATGCTTTTAATTCACTGGAGAAGTTTTTAAACTTTTTAGCTCAATAGTTGCTTTACTCATACTTGAGCATTTCCAATTTTATTTTGAAACTGTTGGGATTATATTAACTTGTGATTGTGAAATGCCACAGCCTGGGTTTGGGTACCAACAGCAGCTTGTTCCTGGGATGAGACCTGGTGGAGGGCCTGTACCCAATTTTTTCATGCCTATGGTTCAGCAACAGCAGCAGCGTCCTGGAGGAGGAAGACGCGGTGGGGGAATCCAACAGCCCCAGCAGCAAAATTCCATGATGCAGCAACAGGTTATTCTCGTTTCCTTATTTAGTTGCAAAGAATGCTGCTTTACTTGCTCAGTTCTCTCTAAATTATTTGTTCGTATGATTTATCTGTTTGGCTGGTGGTTAGATGCATCCAAGGGGTCGGATGTTCCGGTATCCACAAGGGCAAGGACGTGGTGGTAGTGGTGATGTGCCTTCATATGACATGGGGAACAACATGCCATTGCCTATTGGAGCTTTGGCTTCAAATCTGGCGAATGCTAGTCCAGAGCAGCAGAGGACGGTGAGAGAATCTCTAACAGATCAAATAGTGATTGGTTTTGTTTTGATTTATAATAATGTTGGGACTTTTGTTGGTGTGTGTACAGATGCTGGGTGAGAATCTGTACCCGTTGGTGGAGCAGGTTGAGGCAGAGTCTGCAGCCAAAGTAACTGGAATGCTTTTGGAGATGGACCAGACAGAAGTGCTTCATCTGTTGGAGTCACCGGAAGCTCTCAAGGCCAAAGTTGCAGAGGCTATGGATGTTCTAAGGAGTGTTGCTGCTGGTGGTGCAGCCGAGCAACTGGCTTCCTTGAACCTCTCTTAACTTGTTGTTTTACCATTTGATCTTGTCGCATACAGTTGAAGTTGTTTCTTCTTCGCTATTGGTTTTCTCCGTGGGAATTTGTATTCCTCCACATAACTCTGCCAGTGTGCCACTTTTGTGTTGTTTTTAAACCTTGTTTTTTTAATCACAAAGGAAAAACCTATCTGCTTTGTTCTTTCGATTTTACTTAACTGTTCATTCTAGTGTTCACGGAAGCTGAAGTTAGATATCAATATGGCCGATGAAATAGTATTTATTGTCTAATAACATTGCCATGATTATAGGAGAACTGTTCACTTAGTCTAAAAAAAGTTGTGCTGTTTGTGATAATTGCAACAAAAAAAACAATGTAAAGACAAATCAAACAAAAATGTAAAGTGTAAGGATTTTAGAGTAGTCTAGTGCTTTAATACTACTAGTCAAATCTAAAAATATACTATGTATGTGATCAGAATACAAGAAGGAATATACAAATCATGAAAAGAAGTTGAAATAAACTAAAACCATAGATAAGATAAAGATAATATGGTCGAAAATAACATTACAAAGATGTTGTAAAATAATACTAATAAAATCACATATTCAAAATTGGTTATTATTATATGTCATCCACACATATCAAACTAGAATTGTAATTATTATCACTGTCTAACTTAGTTACTAAATCAGAGTTTAGTTGCCTACTAATACATATTCCCCAAGTGCCACGCACGCGCGCGTTTGTTTGACTTTTCCGAGAGTGACGACAACGAAGACACCAACTGTGAAAAATCATATCTTTACGTTTTACTTCAGACTCAATCCAACGGCTGAGATCTTCTACAAACTCCTCCTCCTAGGGTTCTCTTTAGTGAAGAAACTAAAATATTATATTAAAAAAAAGAAATCTTTTGTTTTAATATAAAAGCAGAGAATTAAGAGAGAAACTGTATTCATTCCATCTTTAGCAATTTCTCTCTCTCAGAGTCTCGCCTCCAATATCTCAAGCTTCGCCGTCGCAGGCATCGCCGCCGGCAATTTCTTACCCCTATTTTTCATCTTCCCTCTCCTCCGCTATACCCCCATTAAAAAAAACATAAAAAGATAAAAACTTTCGATTTAGCTTTTGTTGATTTCGCCTTTCGATTTCGATTTCTTTCGTTGCTTCAGTTTCTAGGGTTTCTTTTTTTGATTTGGTTTCTCTCTAATAACGAGAGGGGAGGGAAGAGTATCTAAAACCCCAAAAAAAAGTCAAAAATTCCGAAAAAAACCCCCAAAAAAAAATGGCTCAGGTTCAACTTCAGGGTCAGGCTGCGAATGGTTCGACCGTTGCTATCACTTCTGCACCGGTGACCTCAGGCGGAGCAGCCGCTGCCACCCAGTTCGGTACCACGTCGCTTTATGTGGGAGATCTTGATCTCAATGTGACGGACTCGCAGCTTTTCGATGCGTTTAGCCAAATGGGTCAAGTGGTCTCTGTTCGTGTCTGTAGGGATTTGGCCACTCGCAGATCTCTTGGCTATGGATACGTTAACTTCACCAATCCCCAAGATGGTTAGTCTCCTCAATTTGGACTTTCATATTTAGCAATTAGCCAATTACCAATTTTTAGGGTTTGCTCGATAGTACTAATTCTGGATTTGAACACTTGTGTGTGTTGGAAATGTCGGTACTTTCTAGTGTTTGTATGTATGCAATGTGGTTGTACTGGTTAGTCTCCTGAATTTGGCCTTCTATTTACAAAGAGCAGTTACCAATTTTTAGGGTTTGTTGGGTAGTACTGATACTGGATTTGAACTGGGTGTGTGGAAAGGTTGATACTTTCTGGTGTTTGTTTATATGCAATGTCGTTGATGCTATTCTGGGAAAACGTATCCTCTTCTTAATCAATCTTTCTCTTTCGTACGTCTTATGCTGTTTCTGAATGTACTTTATCTCTCGTGTCTTTGTTGCAGCTGCGAGGGCGATCCAAGAACTGAATTACATACCTCTTTATGGTAAACCTATTAGGGTTATGTATTCTCATCGTGATCCTAGTGTTCGCCGAAGTGGCGCTGGGAACATTTTTATCAAGGTATGCTTGCTTGTCTTGTCTGTCTACTTCTCTGCTTTTCGTTTCTGACTTAGTCATTCGAGTTGGTGTTAGATTGTTAGGAAAAAGATTGAATCTTGTTTTATACCACTGCAAAGTCTGGCTAAGTTTGTTGATTTCTTTGTTGTGTATTCTTTTGGAGTGTTCGTTCTTTCTGTCTGGTGCTAAACCTTGGCTATAAATATGCAGAATTTGGACGATTCCATCGACCACAAAGCACTGCATGATACCTTTTCAACATTTGGAAACATTGTGTCCTGTAAGGTAGCTGTGGATTCTTCAGGCCAGTCCAAAGGCTATGGGTTTGTGCAATATGCCAGTGAAGAATCGGCCCAGAAAGCTATAGAGAAACTGAACGGCATGTTGCTGAATGACAAGCAAGTGTATGTGGGTCCTTTCCTGAGGAGACAAGAAAGAGACTCAACTGCCAACAAAACCAAATTCACCAATGTGTACGTGAAGAATCTCGGAGAAAATACTACTGATGATGACTTGAAGACTGCTTTTGCCGAGTATGGAAAGATAACAAGTGCTGTGGTGATGAAAGATGGAGATGGGAAGTCCAAGGGCTTTGGCTTTGTTAACTTTGAAAATGCTGATGATGCTGCTAAAGCTGTGGAGGCTCTCAATGGGCACAAATTTGATGATAAGGAGTGGTATGTTGGTAGAGCCCAGAAGAAGTCCGAGAGGGAAACAGAACTAAGGGTCCGTTATGAACAGAATTTGAAGGAAGCTGCGGACAAGTTTCAAAGTTCAAACTTGTATGTGAAGAATTTGGATCCTAGCATTTCAGACGAGAAACTCAAAGAGATCTTTTCTCCTTTTGGTACCGTTACATCTTGCAAGGTCCAATATCCTTCTCTCTTTTTATCTGTAGTGAATTGAACTTGCTAATTAACTATTTGAGAAGCTCTTTCATATAATATGACAGGTGATGCGGGATCCTAATGGGACAAGCAAAGGCTCGGGTTTTGTTGCTTTTTCAATTCCCGAAGAAGCAACTGAAGCGGTAAGTCAGTTGTATTGTCTTGTTGAGTTATTTGTGTGAGGAAATGCTCTTTTTGGTATTATTAACCGTGGAATTCTTTACAGATGTCACAGTTGAGCGGTAAAATGATTGAAAGCAAGCCACTTTATGTTGCTATTGCACAGCGGAAGGAAGACAGAAGGGTCAGACTACAGGTTTGCCTACCACTCCTTTTGTCTATTGGTGTGTCAATTCTACACAATTGGACCCATCATATCTAAGTCTTAAAACTGATCTACTGCGTATAATTTATTCAAAATTGAACTGATGCATTTATAAACCAGGCTATACTCATGTCATTTGGAAACTTTCTGGTATTTTTAAGTTATAGAAATGTTATAAGCTCTGAGCAAGAACATCTGCAATTAAATTGTGCATGAGGTTATAAAAATGGCTTCAGTTCGAACCAATTTCCATTTAACATGGACAACTATGTATGAAGCAAAACATTTGTATCACATACATATCTCATTATTAATCTCCTGCTACTGATTTTCTTTACGATGTGAATAGGCTCAATTCTCCCAAGTGAGGCCAGTTGCAATGCCGCCATCTGTTGGTCCCCGCATGCCAATGTATCCCCCGGGTGGTCCTGGTATTGGACAACAAATGTTCTATGGTCAGGCCCCTCCTAACATGATTCCTCCCCAGGTAAATTCATCATGTTTGCTCTACTTTAAGTAGCTGTGTGCGAATTTGCACAAAGATATATGTGTAGTGGTAACTCGCTTGTTTTTCTTTTAGCTTCGGTATAATGCTTCAAAAGCTGTCAAGTCACAGTAGAAGTTTTAAATCTTTTTTGCTCAATAATTACTTTTCTAATACTTGAGTATTTCCAATTCTATTTTGAAACTGTTGGGATAATATTAAAATGTGATTGTGAAATGCCACAGCCTGGTTTTGGGTACCAACAGCAGCTTGTTCCTGGAATGAGACCTGGTGGAGGGCCTGTTCCCAATTTTTTCATGCCTATGGTTCAGCAGCAGCAGCAGCGTCCTGGAGGAGGAAGACGCGCTGGGGGAATCCAGCAGCCCCAGCAGCAAAATTCCATGATGCAGCAACAGGTTCTTCTCGTTTTCTTCTTTAGTTGCAATGAAAGCTGCTTTACTTGCTTCGTTTCCTTCTTTAGTTGCAATTAAAGCTGATCATATGATTTATTTTGTTTGGCTGGTGGTTAGATGCATCCAAGGGGTCGGATGTTCCGGTATCCGCAAGGACAAGGACGTGGTGGTAGTGGTGATATGCCTTCATATGACATGGGCAACAACATGCCATTGCCTATTGGAGCTTTGGCTTCAAATCTGGCTAATGCAAGTCCAGAGCAGCAGAGGACGGTGAGAGTGAGAGAATCTCCAACAGATCAAAGAGTGATTGGTCTTTTATTTATTTATAATAATGTTGGGACTTTTGTTGGTGTGTGTATAGATGCTGGGTGAGAATCTGTACCCGTTGGTGGAGCAGCTTGAGGCAGAGTCTGCAGCCAAAGTAACTGGAATGCTTTTGGAGATGGACCAGACGGAAGTGCTCCATCTGTTGGAGTCACCAGAAGCTCTCAAGGCCAAAGTTGCAGAGGCTATGGATGTTCTCAGGAGTGTTGCTGCTGGTGGTGCAGCCGAGCAGCTTGCTTCCTTGAACCTCTCTTAAACTTGTTTTATCATTTGATCTTGGAGTTGTTTCTTAGCTATTGGTTTTATCGTGTGGGAATTTGTATTCCTCCACATAACTGCCACTTTTGTGTTGTTTGAAACCTTGTTTTGAAAATCACAAAGGAAAAACCTATCTGCTTGTGTGCTCTTGATTTTTACTTGCTTGTTCGATATGATGCTGATGACCGACCCCTTCTTTGCCCTTTCTTACTATGATTGTTGTTGATTCTAGTCTTTTGAAAATTAGATAGAATCTTAGTTAGAGGTTGGATCTGGCACACCGTAGGCCATTGGCATATCTAGTCTACTTGTTTTTTCTTTGTGTGTTTTTATTTGACAACTAGATGACATGCAGCGTTTACATCTTTTAGGTCTGATGACAACTGTGATACTCAATTCGAAAGTAATAAAGACGACAACTATTAAAATCTCTAGATATTTGAACTGATGTCAACGTAACGAACACGACATATTAACACTTGAAACCAAAAGAGAGTTCAAATTGCATCGAAATTGGACTTTTTTCACTTTAGAGTCTTGACAAATGAAAAAAAAAAAATCATTACGAAATTGACGACCCAAAGGAAACGTAAAATTAAATTATGCCGACCAATCAACCATATACCAAAAATTTGATATGTGGCTTATGTCCCCACCTGCCCACCACCTATCTATCATATCACAAACTCTTCTTTTTTTTTCTTTGTTCTCCGAATTTTACCACCCAATCAAAAACACTTCTCTTCTTCCTCTTCTTCTTCACCATCTCTTCTCTCTCTCCTTTTTCCCAAAAATTTTCTACCTTTGTTTCTTTCTTCTCTCAGATTTCATAAAAAAAGATTAGTTTTTTTTTCATTGGAATCCGTGAGAGTAAAACAGAGGATAAGCGATTATGGGTTCAATCTCTTTATCCAATTCTCTGCCCATAACGCGAGTTCCGCTACTTACATCATCACTCAGCCATCTTCCGATTTCTTCTTCTACTTCTTTCTCTCTTCTTCCTCCTCTCTCTAATCGTCGTCGCTCCTCCTCTTTTTCACCTTCAATCGCCGTCTCTGCCTTCTTCTCAGCTCCTGCCAGCGTTAATAATAATAATAACTCTGTTCCGGTGAGTCCAAACCTGCTCCTTCCATATAAACCCTTTTTTTTTTTGGGTTACCCTTTCATAAAAAAATTGAAACTTTGAGATTTGTTTGGCTCAGGCACGAAACGGAGGCTATACTGTTGGAGATTTCATGACACCCAGACAGAATTTGCATGTTGTCAAGCCTTCAACGTCGGTCGATGATGGTAAATTATCCACAACAGTCTTGTAATCTCTCTGCCAATCATGTCTCTTTAACTTTGTTCTCTCGTTTGGTTATCTTATAACAGCATTGGAACTTCTGGTTGAGAAGAAAGTCACGGGATTGCCTGTAATTAATGATGATTGGACTCTGGTAATAAAAAAAACTTATCTCTTTTCTCATTGTCTTCCTCTCTGTTTAGAGTCTTGAAACAACAGCTCGTGATTGATTGAGTAAACAGCTAGCGTCTTCGGTTTACTTACTGATTTAGTGGATCTAGAGGCTTATAACAATATTATGATTTATCTATCTGAGATTCTTATTTACTCCTCTGCTGTAATTTCTCATGTAGGTTGGTGTTGTTTCTGATTACGATTTGCTTGCATTGGACTCCATCTCTGGTAAGTTTTTTAATCTTCTGTTGGTGTGAGTGATGATCACCATATACGGTTTCAGTTTCATTATATCATACACGGAATACTCTTTATAAATCAGTTTACGGAGTTGAGCCGTAATCTATGATCTATTTGTAGGATTTCACTTTTGGCACATCTGATGGATCTTGACACATAGTTTTCATGTTTAGTTTTATTGTTCCAGAACGTTTTTATGGTTTTGTATGATACAACTTAACCTCTTGTCTTTTGTATTAGGCCGCAGTCAAAGTGATGCAAACTTGTTCCCTGATGTCGACAGTACCTGGAAAGTATGTTTCTCTCCTTATCTGTTTATGGTTTTGCTTTGTTTGAGGACTAGTGTTTCTCTCATTTGCATCAAACTCCTGGGAGTGAAGTTTTACTTATGATATTTCGAATTCTTTTTTCGCCAGACGTTCAATGAACTCCAGAAACTGATAAGTAAGACATATGGAAAAGTTGTTGGAGATTTGATGACACCTTCTCCTCTCGTTGTTCGTGATTCTACCAATCTAGAAGATGCAGCCAGGTAAATGGTAGAAGCTTAGAAGGAATGAGTTTTAATCCGATTTAACTAGTGGCATTATGAGCAACGTTTCTTACAAGATCTTTTGGTCTCCAGGTTGCTTCTGGAAACAAAGTTCCGAAGATTACCAGTTGTGGATGCAGATGGAAAACTGGTGAGAATCTCATTAGTCATAGTCTTTTCTTCTTCTTTCTGCAGTTTGATTTGGTTTTGGTCTGATCTTTCAGTTTCTAAACGCATTGTTTTCGTTTTTGTTTCCGCCCAACAAGATTGGGATCCTTACAAGGGGAAACGTTGTAAGGGCTGCGCTGCAAATCAAAAGGGAAGCCGAGAACTCTACATAGCTAGGAAGCAGCAGTGATGGAGTAGATCCCTTGAATCTTCCATAGTTGATAGCAAAATCTATTTATTCCATTGATATAAGTATATATATATATCCCACCCATTCTCTGTCAATTTTTGGCTTTCAGAAGCAAATTTTTTACTTTAGGAGTAACATTTCTCAGACTCACAACTGAAGACAAATGGTATTTGATACATATATGTATGTTATTGTAGCACAAGTAGACCAAGCAGAGTCTAACTACTCTTCAATCTCTCACTGATGAGCTCTTCAATGCAGCTATTCAAATCTGTCTTTGCTGATTATGAGCTAAACTCTTCTATGAAACTGTTTAGATCGTTGAAAGAAGACCCTCCTTCTTCCACGGCAGCTTTAGCCATCTTCGCCAGCTTCTTTGCCCGTCCCCGCCTCTCCTCTGCCTCTTCCCCAGCCAACACCTCCCTCACCGCTTTATCCACTTTCTCTCTGCTAATAAAATCTCCAGTACTCCTAACATGCTTTTTTGCTCCCACGCTCACTCCTGTTCTGAGCACTTGCGTTACCAATTTCTCGTTGTAGAATTGCTCTGCTCCAACTGGCCATGTCACCATCGGTAGCCCTGCAGCCACTCCTTCAAGAAGCGAGTTCCAGCCGCAATGAGTCACAAACCCACCGGTTGCTTGGTGGTCAAGTATCAGCACCTGTGGAGCCCAACCTCTTATTATCATACCTTTACCTTTCACCCTCTCTTCGAACCCTTCTGGTAACCATTCTTCTTCGTCACCTATTCATACCAAGTTTTGTGTTCAGACTCAAAAATAGACAAACCCAAATGAAATTTGTTTAAAAAGTTCATTTCAATACCTGTGCTTTTCCTAACAACCCAGATGAAATTTGTTCCACAAGCTTCTAATCCTGCAGCGATCTCTATCAGCTGCTCGTTCTTGAAGCAAGCCACACTCCCAAAGGAAATGTAAATGACTGAATCTGGTTCCTTGGAGTCGAGCCATTTCAGGCATTCTACCTCGTCAATGCTCGCTTTCTTTCCTCTCTCAGCCTTCTCCTCAAATCCTCTGCTGTAAAGAGAGAGTGGACCAATATGCCAAGATCTCTTTTGTACAAAACTTTTGTAAAAATGGGCGTACTCCGGTTCAAGCTCGTAAAAACTATTCACAACAACTCCTGAGCTCTTCACTTCCGATGCCCTAACCTCAGCCATAAACTTCCCCATCTCGCTTTCTCCATGACGGTCTCCGATCTGGTCTTTAGTGATCACTATGTTCCCGGGGAGATCAGGGATCACAAAAGGCTCACAACTCGAAGCTACTGTGTTTTGTGGGTTATGCACTCTGATGCAATAATCAGAGCATAAAGAGAAGTAGCCTGTGCCGTGGAACACAAGTCTTGGCACATTGAACTTCTCAGCAGCTTTTGTAGCCCAGGGGAAGAACATGTCGGCGATAAGACAATCCGGCCTCGTTGTCTGGAGGAGCTTCTCAAGCTGGTCTTTGAGAAACCTTGTCGACATAAAGAATTTTAAGGTCATATCTTGTCTATCAACATTGTTGTCTGAGGTGAAGAAATCAGCGTTTTCGCATCCTTCTGGTAACCCGAGCTGCACGCAAGGGAAGTCGAAGATCTGGATGTCGATTTCGAGACCCGGATTCAGGTTCTTGAAAGCGTCGATTGGTTTTTGGAGGATCTTGGCGTTGAGAGGTGTGGTAAGGATTGTGGATTTGGCTCCTCTGCTAGAGAAAAGCTTAGCCATGTCTACAGTTGGTATCATATGGCCATGAGCCATGAAAGGGAAGAACATAACATGGAGCTTATGAGGAGGATGATCACTACCCATGTTTGACTTTGGTCGAAAAGAAAATGAGATGTTCTCAGAAACTAAAGAAAACTAATTATGTGAAATGAGCTAGAGATCTTGAAGTGATGTTTTGGTGTCGTGTTGAATGGTTTTAGCAGACTGTACATATCGTCTATATATAGCTTGTATCATGGGTGGGATTTTTTGGATATCTTATATAATGGGTTGTGACGTGTTTACATACGTCACTATTTAGGATCGGTTTTCTAGGTCCTTTGTAATTTGTACAAATCACTTTTAAGAAGTAATTATTTTGAACTTTGTTTTTTCTAATGGAGAAAAAGTGAAACTAATTGACTAAGATAAATGATAATCACTCACTATAGATTATTGTGGTTTGATAATCTATAATAAGTATCTGTACAACGTATAGATCACGGGAGTTTGGATAATGATGGGTAAAAAACATATTTGAGGATAGTGACGTCTTTACATACGTGTATAGTTTTGGTTTCTTTGGTACTTAAAAGACGTGCCAGAGTTGTAATCTATGTGATCACTTTTCAAAAGGTCTTTCGGAATCCAAAACCTTGTAACTTGTATATCTAGGTTTCGGGATCTACTTCTCTTCTTAATGTTTTGGTTTTTTACTTGATGTTTTTCTCTACGTGTAATGTTAGTTAATTATTTATATTATTATTTTGCTTAATGTATTGGGTTACTTTACTTACTTGTCTTGGTCAATTTGGGTCTTTGCAAATTGCAATAGAGAAAAGTGAGGTACATGAAGAACGTATATTGCAATTCGCCTCTTAGACTTTTGAGACTTAAGATGTACTGCATGTTTTTGTCCCTTTTTATCAATGTGAGTCATGTGCCTGATCGAGATAATGAAACAAAGAAAAAAACTTTAAGACTTCTAGAGTCCAATATAAAACGAACTGCAGTATCCAATGAAAAAAAACAAATTATTTGTTACAGATAGTTTGATGCTAATCAAATAAAATGCCTGTAATTAAAGTTTCTCTGAAATTATTAGAATTTTAAAAAGAAAAGTTAGAAATGATATTGGTGTGTGCCAAATCTAAGTGGAATTCTTGTAGTTCTCTTGTTCTTTGTTTTAACAGAACGAACAAAACTAGAAAACGGAACTATTGTTGGATTTTGTGTCCTCTCATGCCTCAAGAACCTAACTTCACATTCCTTTTACCAATAGTACCAACTATAAAGGTCATTCTTTAATTGGAAACTTGAATGAACAAATACAATACTAATTCATACTAATTTTTATGTAACTCAAACCAACAGAATTGCAAAAACATTGTTCCTTAACTTTCAATACATTCAGCTTTACTTAATTACTTTGATTCCTTCTCTTTTTGCAATTTAAAAAACTGAAGCTCTTCCATCAACCTATTCAACTCAATACATTTTGTTTCACCGCTCCAGTCTCCGTACCGTTGTTTCAGTAATGCTACCCATTCGTCGTTCGCTCTCACTTCCAAATTTCCACCGGGCATGGAATTATTTGGGCTTTTACACCCTCTGCTCCACCATATATGTATGCGTTGCACATGTTTGGGAGAAAGGAAGAACCAACATGGTCTCAATACTAGTTGACCTAACTAAAGCTTCTAAGAATAAGCTAGTAATCTTGAAGTTCGAGAGCTTTGATATTTGGTTGAAAAGTGGAATATTGTATGTTTAGAATCTATTCGTTTAGTTCCAAAAATTAAGGGAATAAATGGATGTGATGACTAGTCAATTTCAAAGCTGAGAAAATATCACATTTGCCACATTAACAACTATGGTCTAATACTGGTGGTCTAGCTATTCTGAAGCTCGATAGCTGGTAAAATGGAGTAAAATGATGGTCTACCACCGGCGGTCTAGCTATTACGAAGCTCACCAGCTGGTAAAATCGAGTAATAGCGTTCCAACACCGATGGTCCAGCTCTCCCGTTGCTCGGACGCTAGAATCCTTCCCATTACTATATATAGTAATTCACATATATTCTGTCAATTTTTGGCTTTCTGAAGCTAAATTTTTTTATTTTAGGAGTAACATTTCTCAGACTCAGAACTGAAGACAAATGGTATTTGATACATATATTTTATTGTAGACCAAGCAGAATCGAACTACTCTTCAATCTCTCACTGAGCTCTTCAATGAAACTGTACAAATCTGTCTTTACTGATTATGAGCTAAACTCTTTTATGAAACTGTTAAGATCGTTGAAAGAAGACCCTCCTTCTTCCACGGCAGCTTTAGCCATCTTCGCCAGCTTCTTTGCTCGTCCCCGCCTCTCCTCTGCCTCTTCCCCAGCCAACACCTCCCTCACCGCTCTCTCCACTTTCTCTCTGCTAATGAAATCTCCAGTACTCCTAAAATGCATTTTCGCTCCCACGCTTACTCCTGTTCTGAGCACTTGCGTTACCAATTTCTCGTTGTAGAATTGCTCCGCTCCAACCGGCCATGTCACCATCGGTAGCCCTGCAGCCACTCCTTCAAGAAGCGAGTTCCAGCCGCAATGAGTCACAAACCCACCTGTTGCTTGGTGGTCAAGTATCAGCACCTGTGGAGCCCATCCTCTTATTATCATTCCTTTACCTTTCACCCTCTCTTCGAACCCTTCTAGTAACCATTCTTCTTCGTCACCTATTCATACCAAGTTTTGTTTCAGACGCTAAACAGATAAACCCAAGCTGCAATTGTTTCAAAAGTTCATTTCAATACCTGTGCTTTTCCTAACAACCCAGATGAAACTTGTTCCACAAGCTTCTAATCCTGCAGCGATCTCTATCAGCTGCTCGTTCTTGAAGGAAGCCACGCTCCCAAAGGAAATGTAAATGACTGAACCTGGTTTCTTGGAGTCAAGCCATTTCAGGCATTCTACCTCATCAATGCTCGCTTTATTTCCTCTTCCAGCCTTTTCCTCAAATCCTCTGCTGTAAACAGAGAGCGGACCAATATGCCAAGATCTCTTTTGTACAAAACTTTTGTAAAAGTCGGCGTAATCCGGTTCAAGCTCATAAAAACTATTCACGACAACTCCTGAGCTCTTCACTTCCGATTCCCTAACCTCTGTCATAAACTTCCCCATCTCGCTTTCTCCATCACAATCTGCAATCTGGTCTTTACTTATCACTATGTTCCCAGGGAGATCAGGGATCACAAATGGCTCACAACTCGAAGCTACTGTGTTTTGTGGGTTATGCACTCTCATGCAATATATAGAGCATAAAGAGAAGTAGCCAACGCCGTGGAACACAAGTCTTGGCACATTGAACTTCTCAGCAGCTTCAGTAGCCCAGGGGAAGAACATGTCGGCGATAAGACAATCCGGTCTCGTTGTCTGGAGGAGCTTCTCAAGCTGGTCTTTGAAAAACCTTGTCGACGAAAAGAACTTTAAGGTCATATGATCTTGTCTATCAGCATTGTTGTCTCCGGTGAAGAAATCAATGTTTTCGCATCCTTCTGGTAACCCGAGCTGCACGCAAGGGAAGTCGAAGATCATGATGTCGATTTCGAGACCCGGATTCAGATTCTTGAAAGCGTCGATTGGTTTTTGGAGGAACTTGGCGTTGAGAGGTGTGGTAAGGATTGTGGATTTGGCTCCTCTGCTGGAGAAAAGCTTAGCCATGTCTACAGTTGGTATCATATGGCCATCAGCCATGAAAGGGAAGAATATAACATGGAGCTTACGAGGAGGATGATCACTACCCATGTTTGACTTTGGTCGAAAAGAAAATGAGAAGTTCTCAGAAACTAAAAGAAAGCTAATATTAGCTGAAATGAGCTAGAGATATTGAAGTGATGTTTTGGTGTCGTGTTGAATGGTTTTAGCAGTTTATCCATATAGCACTGGATCATGGGTGGGACTATTTTGGGTATATATAATGTGTTCTGACGTGTTTACATACGTCACTATTTAGGATCAGTTTTCTAGGTCCTTTGGAACCAAAATCTCTGTAACTTGTAAATCACTTTTGAGAAGTATTTTGAACTTTTTTTTTTTGTATGGACAAAAAGTGAAACTAATACTAAGATAATGATAATCACTCCCTATAGATTATTGTGGTTTGATAATCTTATATAATTAAATAAGGTTCACTTTTTGAGACATGTGTCATTTTCTCCTTAATATTTTAATTGAATTTATATGACATACATTATCTTATTTATTTTTATACTTAAGACAAAATATAATTTGATATTATACATTATAAGATGTTCAATTTATTCTTTAATGTGAGTAGCATATTGTCCAAAATAACGATTTTCTCTTTATTTTTTTATTTTTAATAGAAATAGTTAACATGATATGATTATTACATTATTGTAACTTTCAACCTTCTCACATATTCTATCACATATCTTGTAACTTTCATATTAATTTGATTTGGTTGAAATTTCTATCATTTATTTATAGCTATATTAACTAAAAAGATAATACTTAAAACAACTAATAAATATATTTTTGGTGAACCTTCTCACATATTTTAGTAAATTTCATATTCTATCACATATTTTATAACTCTCAAATTTAATAATCATATTAAAATAAAAACCGAAATAATCACATATTGTAATTCTCACTAGGGGTGGGCATTTTAACCGAACCAAACCGAACCGAACCGACCCAACCGAACTGAAACCGACCCAAACCAAATCCAATCCTACACTCAAACCATTTGGTTAAGTTTCTTGTCAACCCAAACGGTCCGGTTCGGTTCGGTTTAAACCCAAACCGAACCGATAACCCAATGTGCTTTTTATTAATTAAATAATTAATAATATACATAATTATGGTATAATATGTATTCATAAATTTATTTTTTATGAATTCATTTATGTTAAATTAGATTTAATTATTTCTAAAACTTTGACCCTAGATTTTAAAGAGTAAAATTGTAAAGACTTATAAAGGTTTTTACAAAAAATTATACTGTTTTATCTTCTTACATTGTGTAGTTTGTTTCATTTTTATTTTTTCTAATTACTTAACATTTAATATTTATATAGTTATCATTTTAGGTAAAATTTGCATGGATTCTTTGAATTATTCAACTTACAAAGGACAATGAATTTTGTTTTGTTACATTAATTGATTTTTAAACCGAATAAAATCAAACTGAATTAAAGCGAAACCGAACCAAACCAAACCGAATATAAACCGACCCAAACCCAAACCAAACCAAACTAATAATGGTTGAGTATGGTTAGAATTTTATGAAAATCGAATTAACCAAACCGAACCGAACCCAAACCGAACCCGAACTTAAACCGAAATGCCCACCATAATTCTCACATATTTATTCTTTGAAATATAACCATAACTATCTCCGATGATGTTTGACCAGTATAAAACGAACTGCAGAATCCAATGAAAAAAAAACAAATTACTATTGGGGTTGGTAATGCAAAACTTATTTGTTACAGATAGTTTGATGCTAATCAAAATAAAATGCATGTAAATAAAATTTATCTTTGTTTTAATTTTAAAAAGAAAAGTTAGAAATTGATGTTGGAGTCCTTGCGGTTCTATTGTTCTTTGTCATAACAGAACGAACAGAACTAGAAAACGGAACTATTGTTGGGTTTGTGTCCTGCCTCAAGAACCTAACTTCACATTCGTTTACCAATGGTACCAACTTCGTAAACTTCAATGAACAACTACAATTTTAGTTTGTACTAAATTTTATGTAACTCAAACCAACAGAATTACAAAAACATTGTTCCTTAACTTTCAATACATTCAGCTTTTGATTTTATTTTTCCTTACCTTTTTGCAATTTAACCAACTTAAGCTCTTCCATCAACCTATTCAACTCAATATCTGAAGATCCTCCTTCTTTCACCGCATTTTTAGCCATTTTCCCCAACTCTTTCGCCCGTTTTCTCCTCTCTTCTCCAACCATCACTTCTTTTACCGCTCTCTCCACTTTCTCTCTGCTAATGAAGTCTCCAACGACTTGCATCAACTTCTTCACTCCTACACTCACTCCTGTTTTCAACACTTGTGTCACCAATTTCTCGTTGTAGAACTGCTCGGCTCCTACTGGCCATGTCGCCATTGGCAATCCCGCTGCTACGCCTTCTAGAAGTGAGTTCCATCCGCAATGAGTCACAAATCCACCAAGTGCTTGGTGGTCTAGTATCAGCACTTGTGGTGCCCACCCGCGGATGATCAATCCTTTTCCTTTCGTCTTCTCTTCGAATCCCTCTGGTAACCACTCTTCCTTCTCACCTATTCACATATTAATGCAAAAGAGTATGGAATAACAAATAACAGAGGATTAAGCTGCAAACAATACCAAGAGAGAAGAGATGTATATGGTACCTTGGCTCCCATTTTTGTTAACCACCCAAACAAAATCATGTCCTGACATTTCCAACCCAGCTGCAATCTCTATCAGCTGCTCGTTATTGAAGCTTGACATGGTTCCAAAGGACAAGTAAACGACTGAATCACATTTCTTGGAATCAAGCCATTTCAAACATTCATGCTCATCAATGCTTGCCTTTTTGCCTCTTCCTGCTTTCTCCTCGAACTTTCTATTGCCTAAAGAAAGAGGACCGATAAGCCACGCTCTTTTGGCCACAAAGCTCTTTAAGAAATCGGAGTAAGCCGGTTCAAGCTCGTAGAAGCTGTTCACCAACACACCAAAGCTTTCTCTCTCTGATTCTCTTATTTCTTTCATAAACTTCCCCATTACTGACTCTTCCTCTTTCTCTATGACCTGTTCCTCTGTAATCACAATATCTCCTGGAAGTTCAGGAATCACAAAGAGCTCAGAGCTCGACGCTACATTCTCGTAAGGCTTGTGAAGCCTTATACAATGAGAAGCACATATAGAGAAACAGCCTGTTCCGTGGAACACAAGTCTCGGCACTCCAAACTTCTCAGCGACTTTAGTGGCCCAAGGGAAGAACATGTTTCCAACTAGACAGTCTGGTTTTGTTGTCTCGAGGACCTTCTCTAGTGGCTCTTCGAAATATTTCATTGCAAGTAAAAACTTTTGACTCAAGTCACCTTTGGCTAGGTCAGGGCTGGAGAAGATGAAATCGCTGTTCTCGCATCCTTCAGGCAAACCGAGCTCTGTGCAAGGAAAATTAAGGATCTCGATTGAAATATCTTCGAGTCCCGGGTTCTCTTGGTTGAATGACTTGATGGGTTTCTCGAAGAAGAGCTTGGAGTTGAGAGATGTAGTGAGTATAGTGGATTTAGCTCCTTTGGTGGCGAAGAGCTTGGCCATGTCCAGAGTTGGTATCATGTGGCCATGAGCCATGAAAGGGAAGAGCAAGAAATGGAGCTTAGAGACTTCGCTTGAAGTTCCCATGTTTTGCTGATGACAAATCAAGATCTGGAGGTTATGTAGAGCCAATTATACAAATTTCTATAAAGAAGATAAGTCGTTTGAGAATCAAATGTATACAAGAAGCTTAAAAGATAAAAAGTAAGAGTATGAAGTTTGGCAGCCACTAGCCAGCGCTGCGTTTATATGGAAAACACAATATTTAAAAACTATAAATAAACTTTCCATACAAATCTAACATACATAATCTAATCCCTGTTATATTATATTATTATAAGATCGTGTTATATAGTCCAAAACTGCATCGTTTCTGCCAACAATATATGAATAGTGTTGCAAACTGTGTTTTGATTTACAATCACAAAAGGACAAATTCCGATAGATCAATGTTTCTAAAGAAGTTGTAGAGATCAGATTTGTTTTGTCTTCCATTATTCTTGTCTAACGTTGAAAATGACATATGTCTAATCACAACAAAACGTATGAATGATATCCTCACCATTCTCATGAAAAGGAGTTAAATCTTCACGTCATGGCATTCGTCATTCTTCTTTTGTTAGTTCTATCTTCAAAACAAATAATTGGTGATTTATTTGCAAGATCACAATTTATAGTCATCCCGTCAAGTTGGGCTTCCCCTTATTGGGCCTAAACCGAAACCCTTCGATTTTACAACAATAAACCGTAATTGGATTCGAAGCGGTGAGATGGTTATCTCATCGGTTTGCCTCAAATCAATTCTTGAAATTTCATCCTTGTAAATCAATCATTAGAGTTTTTGTAGTTGTACATGCATATAGGAAATTAGTATCACTTGCTTGTAGCTGCAAAAAATAATATTTTTAATTTATTAAATATGAACAAAAGTTAATAATTTATGACATTGAGTAATTTAATTTACCTCATAGGTTGGATTTATTAAAAAGATTTTCATCAATCCTTCCAATTTTTAACTTCTCCTATTGATCCAGCATAAGAGATGTTTGATATCATCAAAGCTGTTGAATTTGCCAATAATGGTTAGCATATGACAAATAACACGTTATACTTATAATCAATATATACATGTATATAAATATTAATAATATTATCTAACAAACAAACATTAGCAACAAACAAAAAAACATATTTCAATTTTCATAACAATTCCATCCCTAAATAATGGTCTTATACATCAATCATTATTAAGCTATAAAAAAGGATCTTCTCATAATAATGAATCTCCGTGATTAATTTATTATTAATCATTATCAATTTTGCTCATCAATAAGTAAACTAAAGGTTGGCTGCGTTTAAAGTTGTGTAAATATTGATTATTTTAATATGTTTAAATGTGTAAATTGATTAGTGATAGGTGTTTATTGATGTAATAATGTTGGAAAATATACAAATCCAACAAACGAAATCTTGAAAAAGTAAGATCAATAGTATGTGAGGTTGATTATCTTAAGTGGCTACATCAATTTGTTGTTCTCTCACGTGGAGAGACATAGGTTTGTATGAAAGATACAATCTCACATTTGAAATTAATTATACTGCAATTTTATATCATAATGTATATGTTTTATATTTAAAGGTGTTATGCACTGTTTGCATTAGTATACTTGAACATGTTCCGCACAAGTTTGACTACGAGTTGACTATGATTTTCTAACGTAAATCTTTCTATATATGATTTACCTAGAACACAGCTATCAAGAAAAGAGTTAATAATTTTTTTGATTAAATAGCTTATTCGGTAGACAAACTTTTATAAGTCATTTTTAATATATATTCAGGTTTACTTTATTAACGAGTAAGCTAAAGTGGTTCAAGTATCTAAATGCACAATCGAAGTTCTATATGAAAAAGGTGCTTTAGTTGAGTACCACGGTGGTAGACATAAACATGGTTTACTTCGCATTGATGAGTTCTCTTGCAAGGTATGTCCTGATCTTAAATTTTGATTTTGTTCGGTTTTGATGTTGGATTCTTTGTGAGAGATGTGATGTCTTCGGTTTGGTTGTTTTTTTGTATAGGTATCAAAGGTTTCTGATGTGCTATCTATTGGACAGCAAATCATATTAAAATGCATCATAAAAATGTTCCATGACATCAATGAGTTTTCTTTGAAAGAACTGGAAATCAGAGTTTGAACACTGTTTAGAAGTTATTTGAGCAATATTTATGTGTTTTGCACTTAAAAAGTTGCAAACTTAGTCTATTTCATTTGTACCATATTTCAATCACGCAGTTTACACAAAACTTTTATGTGTTATGTTTGTAGTTGGAAACAATTATGATGTGCGCAGTTGCGCACAACATCTCTCTCTTTTGCAGTTTTATTATTTTTTAAGTTTCACTTTTTCAACATGGTCTCGTTAATTTTATTAACCATCATCGTATTTAGTATAGATTATCATCATCAAAAATAATTTGGGCTTGGGCTTCCCATTACTGGGGTTCCGGTTTTGTAACGATAAACCGTTAATTGGATTCTGAACGGAGAGATGGTTTTCTCATCGGTTTGACTGTGTGTGTGTTGTTTTCCTCTCTTCAAACAGAACTTTAAATTGAAACCGAATTTGTCGAGCAGTTTTATTGAATCAATCGTCAAAGTAGTGATCTTTTCATTAAAAATTTGATTTGTCTTTGTCCAGTGCTTTTTGCTTTCGTTAATCTTTCTTTGGTTGTTTCGTTAGTTTGTCCTCATGCCCGACGACGATAAAGAGTTGCAGCAGGAACCCAAGGAAGAAGACTGCTATGTTTGGGACAGCGATACGCAGCTCTATATCCATCACAGGCTACGTCTCTTTCCAAATTCACTCCTTTTCTCTCGACTCTAAGGATTTTATTTTATTTGCCTAATTTCCTTAGCTCGCTGTTTAGGTCTAATGATGTCCTTGTGTTAAAAAGCTTGGATCTTTCATAATTTTACAATATAAAAATAATGCAGTGTATCTGCTATTAGGAGTGTTATGAAAAAAGGCTGATACTTTATTGAGATTGATGCTTGATCGATTTTAACTAACAGCTCTCCTTGCACATGCCGTATGTTTTTGATAACTGTATTGGTTTTTAGGATGCTAACTTCATGTTTTGTGAATTGCAGTAGTGGGTTTTATCATGATCCAAATGCTGGTTGGTATTATTGTAGCAAGGATGGTCGTTACTACAAGCATGAGAATGGCGAATATGTTCCCTTGGAATATGAAGAGTCTGGTGCGAACCCTTCTGGTCCTGGAGATATTGTCACTTGTGATCTATCCGAAGATGACTCAAGCAGAAACTATGATCTTTCTCAGGTTGAGAATGTAGAAAATGAGTGTAAAGTTTCACTGAGAAATCCTGGAGAAACTCCTTCAGGTGAGATTACATGTAGGATTCTGATGATATATTCAATAGCATCTATAAATAGATTAATAGATAACTGATGGACACTTTATTTGCTCGTAAGAGCCAACAGGGTACTCAAATGACCAGGAACTTGAACATCCTCAACGACCTTCCTCATGGTAGGTTATATATCTTTTATTGTCATTGAAACTTATATATCTTTCTTCATCATATGGCTTATGAAACTTGCTTTCTTTCCTTTGGATCAGGGTGGAAGATACACTTATCGAAATTTATCTGGCTGGTTATAAACAACAGCCCAGTTATTCCAGCAATAAGATGCCTTCAGGGGAAAATACTCAGGATCATCATATGTTGTCAGCTAATGGTCTTTGCCTGGGATAGTGCTTATTAGCCTTTTATATTGCAAACTTTGGAATGAATTTGCTCTTCAAGTTTGAAAATTTTAGGAGAGAAGCTACAATTGTGTTTGTTCTCCAGGAGACGATGAGGCTGAGGAACTTGAAGAGGGAGAATGGATTCCTGAAGAGGATTTTGATCCACAGGAAGACAACTTCAATGAAGGTTTTTATCTCCTTATGTCCTTGTCATTTGCTTTCATTCTGCTCTTGGTTATGGACTTATGGTTATTGATATATAAAGCTAAATATATCCTTATTCCTCGTGGTGTATGGTATTGTTCTCTCGTAGGCTGATCCCAATGTTGAATGATTAACTAGCCCGTAATGTTGTGAGAGAATTTTCAATTTTTTCTTTAGCTCAAATTCATAGCTTTGATGCTCAAAGTTTCATTTCTAGATGCTCCTTCAAGCGAGGAAGAAAGATGGCTAGCTCAATATGGTCAAGTGATTGAATTCCCTGAGAAGACTCTGCCTGAGATCCCGTCTGTTGATTTGTGGGATTGGAAACTTGTTTCGGAAACCAAAGAAGCTTTAGCTGACAGTGAACAGGTGGCTAGGTTAGTAGGGAGGCTGGTCAGACGGTCTGCCAACCTTCATCCATCTGTGGCTTCTGGTGGCACACTTCTCAAAACTGCTCCAATTTGTGAAGCAAGACTTCACCTAGTGCGAGTTAGGACAGGTTTACCTCTTTCCTTCTGCCTTGTTCCTGTGAAGTTTGAACAAATATTGTTTTGCTGGATCGGTTTTTGTTAACCTTGTCTGATTTGTTATATGGGGAACCCTAGAAAACGAATTTGATTTTCATATCATTTGTTCCAGGTCAGGTCTATAAACTTCGAAATCCTAGTGCTAAATACCTTGCATCCTTGTCAGTATATGACTCCTCCAACCCAACAAAAGATTGGGGATTCCCTGATATTTCAACTGCATGGAAAAATCCTGATTCAAAACGCAAAGGTAAGAAGGTAAAACCAAAACTTGACTGCAAACTTACAGTGAAGCATCGTGAAGTCTACATGACTGAAGAGGTACTCCATGTCCACTTTCATGGCTAAATCCTTGTATATTATGTTTCAGAATGTGTGTGAAGGGTGTTAACATCCTGCTTTTTGAACCTCTGCCAATATCTAGCAGGAGATAAAACGCAAAGCTAAGAAGGTGAAACCAAAAACTGACTGCAACCTTACAGTGAAGCCTCGTGAAGTCGACATGTTTAAAGAGGTACTGCAAAATCCACCTACATGGCTGAGTTCTTGTATTTTACGTTTCAGAATGTTTGTGAAGGATGGTAACATCCTGCTTCTTGAGAAATTCTGCCAAATATCTAGCAGGAGACAGAAAGCAAAGCTAAGAAGGTGAAACAAAAAACTGACTGCAAACTCACAGTGAAGCCACGAGATGAAGTGAATATGATTGAAGAGGTACTCCAAATCCACCTTCATGACTGGATTCTTGTATAGTATGTTTCAGAATGTTTGCGCAAGATGTAAACATCCTGTGTCTTGAAGTTCTGCCCGATCTCTAGCAGAGACATTTTTCTAAAGCTCTCTGTATGGGGGCTTCCAGTGAGAACCTTGGTAAGCTACTATTGTGAGATTTTCATTCTTGTTCGTTGTTGTTTTATCAGGAGAGAAGCTGTACATACAGAGATAGAGCAGCTGAGAGAAGAAATTTGCATGGTGGATATGGTGTTGGGCCAGGTCAAAAAGGAACAATGGTAGACGATAACACGGACGAGCATTCAGCTTCTGAAGAGGATGCTGCAGCAGAAGCATTGGAGTTATCATTTGGATCTGGAAGTTATGCAAGGAGAATAATGGGAAACATGGGTTGGAAGGAGGTAACATGTGAATCTATTACTTCTGAGTTTTGATGTTATTTGGTGTCAGCCAGTCAGCGTAAATATGGTAATTGGGGATATGGTAATGCAGGGTGAGACGCTGGGGAAGAATTCAAAAGGTTTGGTTGAACCGGTACAAGCAGTGGGCAACACTGGGAACGTAGGGCTAGGTTTTCCTCAAAGGAGAAGGAAATAATCTGAAGAACCAGATTAGCAGATTTTCTCTTTATTTTAAGATTATGTGAAGCTGTGTAACTATAGTACTTGGATTGGCTTTTGTAACAAGAGCTTCTATGAGAATGAGGTTGCATATAGTATTAGATAAGGTGGTTTTCTACGGATTTCATGGTTACTATGTATGTTGGTTTCTTTTCCTATAATCGTAGAGATGTCCATTTTCTCTTCTGGGTTGAACCAGTCAATTTAATAATATAAGCGGGATAGGCAGTTTCTTTGAAATCAGTGACTTTTGAATAAAAGCTATGTCAACAAAGTGCTATTTCCATTTTTGCAGAGGTGTATTTGGGTGACTTGTTCCATTTCAGGAAAATTGCTTAATCATGTATATAATATTTGAGTTTCTTCTAGATTACACATAAAAATGGTTATAATCTTCTCTTAAACTTGAAAACTTTATTCATCATCTTTATTAATTGGTCTCTACAAAGAAAGACTCGACTTAATCATGCCACTTAAAACTTCAAAAGATGCAAATGCATTTTAAGTTATGGCTTGGGATGTTCAATTTGAGGGAGACCATTGGACGCATTCTAGTAAATCACATGTGGAAGACTTTTGTTTTTGTCTTCCATCCTTAACAGTCTCAGCCGTCGTATATCATCCGCATAGTTATTGTATTTGACTCATCAAGTGGTGGTGTGCGTAGAATATCTATCTATCTAGTCGTGAATCTTTGAGAAACTGTGGATAGATAAGAGTTATCCATTGTGTGGTTGTGTGGAGAACCCGTGTGCCGCCGCCGTGTTATAAAAGGAATTAAATAGAGTTATCTACTCTCTAAACCGTCGTTAAACCCTATCTTTTGACATTTTTATCAAACATTGAAGTTTTGATTGAATTCATATTGAGAAGTTTTGTAGCAACTTTATCATTCGTCAAATATTATTAACTAATGGAAGAAAACGAGTAATAGAATAATTAAGAGAAAATAATATTTTAAAAAACGCGTAAATATAAAAGCCGTGGCGAGAAAAAGAGTTTAATTATGTAAAATCTAAAATGTCAAAATTACGGTCAGCGGCTTACGATACGCGTCTTGTTCAATGAAAGCAACTTCTGCGTTTCTTCATCAAACAAAAAAAGTTGTTATTTAAAAACGCCCGATTCTCTCTTAGATTCAGCTTCTTCATTCATTACTTTTTTTTTTTTCTCAATCTCTTTGTTTTCTTACAAACCCTAATCTCTCTTAATCAAATCCAATTCTTCAATCAAAAAACTCATGTCGACGATGGCGGGTATACAAGGCCAGGTTCTCGAGGTCACTGGTTCGTATATTCTTTTTCCTTCTTTCTCTCGTCCCTAATTTGTGACACCTATGAATATTCCTTTTTTTCTTTAATTTGATCACATAAAAGGTGCTAACTTTATTTTAATTTATGGGATTCTTTTGATTTTTTTGTTTCAGTTGTTGGGTGCCAGAAATTGAAAGATACAGAATGGTTTTCAAGGCAAGATCCATACGTCGTCCTTGAGTATAGCAGCTCAAGGCACCGTACCAGAACCTGCACAGGTCATTATTAGCTCTTTATATGATTTGTTTTCAGATCCATCAAAATTGCGGTTTTTGTTGAACAAAGTTAAGATCTTTCTATTCTTAAGACGGTTTGAAGCTTGGTTTACTAATCTATAAATGAATTTTGATTGAATGGGTTTGTTGTTTTCAGATGGTGGAAAGAACGCTGTTTTCCAAGAGAAGTTTATGTTCACTTTGCTTGAAGGGCTTAGGGATCTTAAGGTTGCTGTCTGGAATAGCAATACCCTCTCCACTGATGACTTCATTGGCAATGCAACGTAATGTCACTTTTCCACCCATATGTGTGTGTTTGTGTTTCTTTAATGCTTAGATGAAACTACTGAATTTGGATTTGGAATTGAGTCTTTTGCTGTCTGTTTGTTTTGATTAGGATTCAATTGCAGAAGGTTCTTTCTCAGGGATACGATGACTGCACCTGGACTCTGCAGACTAAAACTGGGAGGTATGAACCATTAGCTTTTACTTGTCTTTTGCTTCCTTTTGCATTGAGTATCATGTTTGGTAATCGGTAGTTGCATATTGCACATTGGTCTAGCTGATTTTGGTGGTGGACTTGCTCATTATCAATGAAACTTTTTATGTGGTTTGTATTATATAGTGATTGAAAATGTAGATATCACCAGTTTGTGTCCCCACTCTGCTTTCTACTAGTGAAGTTTTAGTTCTTGCCAATTTACTTACATTGCTGACCTGACCTGGTTTTGTTCACTGATCAGGGTCGTTATGTGAGTTCCTAGTCATTTTTGGTGTTAGTTAATAGAATTGCAAACTGCTTGAATTCAAAGAACTTGCTTTCATTTTGAATCTGTGAATTACTTGTTCTTTTCATTAGTAATATTATGTGGATAATTATTACGATGAGAAGCTTTGAATGTTCTGTTTCTACGTCGAGCACACACACAATTGCTGTAGCATTGAGATGGGGTTTCTCTGGAACTTATGAAAAACAGCTAGACATTTTGAGATGTATGGAGCTGCTTTTGTCTGTTGTTAGGTTACCTATGAAGTTTCGTGTAAACATTGTGGCATCAAATTAGGATTTCTTAAAACTGGTCCCTGAGGTATACCATATTTGTTTCTGAGTAGAAGAAAGTTATAGATGCATGCGCACAATCAACTAGTTTTCCAGTCCATAGCTATGTGTTTTGTTTTCTTAAATCCCTGAAAAGTCGGTTACAATATGCAACAAAATCTGTAGCTTGACTTGAACTCAGCCATAGCTCTTGGATTATTAAACCTTCTGAAAATGCATCTCAACCTTTCTGTCTTTCAGATTCGCTGGAGAAGTAAGACTCATACTGCATTATGCAGGAGCAAAGGTAAAGTCTGAGACTCAGTTAACGACATTGTTTTACATGTTCTATTATTATAAACAAAAGTCTAAACATACAATCCATTCTTGGTACGCAGAAACATAATTACGGGTCTGCGCCATCAGCTCCATATGCGCCTCAAGTGCCTCAATACTCAGCACCTCCTTCTGCATCTCCGTATTCATCAGCACCATACACTGGACCATCTCTATACCCACAAGTACAACAATACCCTCATCCACCATCAGGATACCCACCAGCTGCAGCTTATCCTCCTCAGCCATCTGCTTATCCTCCTCCTCCGTCAACCTCGGCTTACCCTCCGGTTCCTTCAGCTTACCCTCCTCCTCCACCATCCTCTACTTACCCTCCTTCTCCATACCCTCCTCAACAATCATATTACCCACAAGGTACATCTAAATGTTTCCTTTCTTTTTCGGTTTATGTGCTTCAACTGACAGCGCTTACTTTTCTCTTAACTATTTCTCAATGGTGGTTGATCTTTGTTTCCAGGTCCATACCCAGGACAATACCCACCTCCTCCTCCGTACTAAAAGCTCCGGCGTTTAGAATAAAGTTGTTTATGAATGTATAGAGATAATAGTGACGGTGTTTTCTAGAATTTGGTGACAAATTTATTTCCTTTTTTAAAAATCTTCCTTGTGCAACTTCTAGCGTGATTTGTTAATTTTTGTGATGGTCAGTTAAAGAAGAAGTTTGAATCTTTTTCATATTAGTCAGATCGCATATTTCTCTTGTAATTCTATTGAGTTATTGCTCTAAACCCCTTTGTTAATAAATGAATCATCATTCCTCAAGAGGTTCGGCAATTCTGAAACTTGTAATCAGACAATTAGAAAAAGTTAATTTGGTCAATGTGTCCTTATAGTTTATTTTAAACATTAAACAAAAAAATATCATTGTTGACAATCGCCACAAAAAGGAGTAGAATTTTAGTTAAATTAGCCGACAGATTTACTGCACTTTGGTTTCTCGATCTCTACTCCAATGAGTAATAAGTGGGTAAAGCGGGAAACAGCAAAAGATACTATTACACATTTTATTCAATAAAATAAAGAAACTACTAAAAAGAAAAAAAAATAAAGAAATTCCCCATTTAATATCAAATAAAAATAATATATTTGGGGCAAGTAAAAGACAAACGTAAAAACCAACTCGCCTTGTCTCATAAATCAATCACTCTTCATTTCACACTCCTTCCCACTTCCATCCAGCTTTTCTCCTCACTCTCTCTCTCTCTCTAGTCTCTCTTTTGTAGCTCTCTCCCCTGCTGCTACCCTATAGCTAAAACCACTGCACGTTTCCAAAGAGAGGCAGATGAGTCTCTCTCTGAGAGATTTTCTCTCTATCATCATCTTATCTTCTTCTTCTGTGTAATGATGATCCTCTCAGCCAACAACAATTCATTATCAACAATATAGAATAGAAGATCTTTTATCTTTCTTCTCATTCTTGAGTTTTCATTCCCCACAATGGCGATTCCCAAGGAGGAAGAAGCTCGAGAAGAGCAGAGCAATTCATTTCTTCTTGATGCTCTCTACTGCGAAGAAGAAGAGCAATGGGAAGAAGACGAAGAAGGAGAACAAGTTGAAGAGAACAACTCTTCCTTTTCTCCATTCGTTCTTCTTCAACAAGATTTGTACTGGGAAGACGAAGATCTGGTCACTCTCTTCACCAAAGAAGAAGAACAAGCTGAACTCGGCAGCTGTCTCGATGATGTTTATCTCTCCACGGATCGAAAAGAAGCTGTGGGTTGGATTCTGAGAGTCAACGCTCATTATGGCTTCTCTACTCTAGCTGCTGTGTTAGCCATAACTTATCTCGATAAGTTCATCTGTAGCTACAGCTTACAGAGAGACAAACCGTGGATGCTTCAGCTCGTTTCTGTCGCTTGCCTCTCTCTTGCTGCTAAAGTCGAAGAAACCCAAGTCCCTCTTCTTCTAGACTTCCAAGTAATTATAAATCATGATACTTTGAGTTCAGTTTTACCTTAAAGTTTCTTCTTTTATCTCCTCTGTTCTCATCTCTCTGTTTTGTTTGTTTAGGTGGAGGAGACAAAGTATGTGTTTGAGGCCAAAACCATACAGAGAATGGAGCTACTGATCCTCTCTACTCTCGAGTGGAAGATGCATCTCATTACTCCAATTTCGTTTGTAGACCACATTATCAGGAGATTGGGACTTAAGAACAATGCTCACTGGGATTTTCTCAACAGATGCAACCGTCTCCTACTCTCTGTAATCTCCGGTTCGTAAACGACAACCGTATTTAAAAAACTCCATATCTTTGTACCATATACTAAATCTGAATAATCTTACATTCTTGTCTTATCTTCCTCCATTGTCGCTGTCAGATTCAAAATTTGTCGGGTACCTCCCATCAGTAGTTGCTGCAGCTACCATGTTGCGAATTATAGAGCAAGTTGAGCCCTTTGACCCTCTTTCATACCAAACTAATCTCCTTGGTGCTCTTCACTTAACTAAGGTTTAGCTTCTCTTAATCTTCCTACAACTAATAAAACTCTGTTTTTTAACTCAAGACATTTTTCTTAAAAAAACAACTCTGTGGTGTATTAACAGGAAAAGGTGAAAACTTGCTACGATTTAATCCTCCAACTACCAATGGACCGCATTGGTTTACAGATCCAAAACCAATCTTCCCGGAAACGCAAGAGTCACGAATCATTATCATCATCGTTGAACAGTCCAAGCTGTGTCATCGATTCAAATCCTTTCAATAGCGATGAAAGCTCCAACGATTCGTGGTCAGCGAGTTCGTACAATCCAACATCGTCGCAGCAGCAACAACCTTCGTTAAAGAAGATGAGAGGAGCTCAAGAGAATGATACGAAGAAGACGATTTTGCATCTGCCTTGTGCAATCGTAGCCACTCCATGATCGACGAAAGCTCGATTTCGTTTTTTTTTTCCGGTTTATATATATATTACTGTCTTTATTTTAAATTTTGAGAACAAATCTTTGTATCTTTCCCCGTTTGCATATACAAAATGTCGCGAATGCCCTTAGTTTCCATGGCTTGATAGAGTTAATGGTGGAGGGTATTCATGACATTTGACTGCATGGGATGTGATGAAGAGACAATTAGAGAAATAATAATAGTCGTTGCGTAAATTTTGGGCCGTAATCTCCGGTGTTATTACTATTTTATTAATGTTAATAAATTATGACTGAGTAAGAGCATCAATACTGGCAGTTACTCTCAAGATACTAATAGATTAAAAAATTAAAAAGTAATAAAAAAAGAGGAAAGAGAGTTAGAACCGATACTAGCTAGAGCAATTTGAGAACCTAGCTGAGTAACTCATATAACACTTGGCATTATATTATTGGTTAAATTCTTATTTTATAATATATTTATTTGTTCAATAAATCATTTTCTACAAAAACATTAAAATAATATTTATAAAGTACTCACATGAGTACTCACTGGTAATGATGGTCTAAGTACGTTCTAAAAATCTAGTTTGCTGAAAAAGATTTAAGAGCAAACATGTAAAAGATTTTTGAGTTATATACGTAATTAATAAAAACAGCCATATATGATCTGAATCTGATAAACGAGTGGTGTATATATAATACTACAAAAATAAGATGACAAATCAAATATTTTAAACATGGAATGAGACAGTTACTAGTGTTTATGATCGAAAGTGAAGGATTTAGCGTTTTAGGCTTTTTGACTTGGTGAGAGGAGCCAATTATTGCTTTTTTCGGTCATTCTTTAAATAATAATTTTTTAAAAAATTAAAAACGGAAAGAAACAAAAGATTGAAAACGTAACACTGATAATATTGCTTTACATTTTTTCACGAAAGTCTTACTAAACCTGCTCCTAGGCGCGTATTATTGTATCAACTAAACCCAAATTATACTATACTATAACCCAACACAGTTAAAATAACTTAGATGAACATGTTAAGTTCTCGAAAACAGACATGATTAATAGGATCTTAAGTTAGTAAATAAACTTATAAACGTTTAAAAATAAACAGAGCAAACTTAATAGGATCGTTGACCAGTAGATAAAATTAATTACGACATAGAGACAAGAAGGAGGAAGTGTGTAGTACACGCGCCGTACATAGGTGAGTGGGTTGGACAAGAAACTAAAGTAGTAAAACCTGCTTCCACTCTCTGAGCACCTGGGATTAAGCCACGTGGTCAGTATCTTTCAACTCATCGTCACTAACATCAAATCATTATCTTTACTGTTCTTCTTATAGATTCAGTCTCTTTGCAAAGTAAAAAATTACTTATTTGTAGAAGCCAATATGACGATTAATTCTACTTTTAGATATAACAACAAATTGAATTTTACTCTTTTTTATATTAAACAAATATGAAACTGTAGTTTTGCTACGTTACCCACATTGTTTATAAAAATCAGTTTTTTTTTTTTTGTTATCACGGAAAAGGTTATATGATAATGCGTTTTGTATCACGAGAAAATATATTTATGTTATATTTGTTTAAATAAACAAGTGCCTTCAAGCTTTAAGGTGGTGAATCTTCGTTCCTTCTTCTTTTTCACTTTTTCTTTTCCAATTTCTTTTATTTTCTCTTTGGACTTTTATTTTTTAATTTTCTTTCTTTTGTTTCTAGCAATAGAAAGAAAAAAAAAACAAAAGAGAGCGAGAATTTAAATCTCAACTTTTTTCACGTGTGACACGAATTTTCTCCTTTTGGGGGTTTATCGTTCTTTTCTTTTTGACATTTAAATTTCTTTTAATTTCTTTGTTTAGAAAAAGTTGAATATAGCTGATGTCGTTTATTAACGCTCAGCCTCACGTCATACATATCATCAACTCTTCCCCTTTACGTAATCTTACAATACTACGTATACTACGTCTATCAAATTAAGCACACATATTAACATGTTCGCGAAGATAACTCTTTGTTCTTCATATATGTATATCATCTTCATTCATATGTTAATTATTATTGTTGTCGTTCTTGAGCAACGTATGCTAATATATAGGAACAAGTAATTAACGTACGTATATAAGTCACAATTAAACTGAAAATACTCAAATTTGAGTTTCTGCCAAAAAAAAAAAAAAAAAAAAAACTCAAACCTGAGTAAATCGACCACATTGCATTACCATAAATGTAACAGATTATGAAATAAATTTGAAAATCTGGAGGTAGGGCATATGTAGCTACAGAATTAATGAAATGTGATGTGAGAAAGGATGTATATGTGGAAATCGGGAGGTTTTTCATAATGGGAGACCAAAAAATCTTTTTAGTTATTCGTTTTCTAAATACTACAAATAAAAATAAAAATAAAATTTGAAAAATTAATCTGTTGTGGAGAATGTGTTGTCTGTCCTTTTTATTTTTGTCTCTTCTAATGGTCTTCTCCTCTTTAAGGTATGTTATCAATATCATGGTACCATACGCATCTCGTGAACCATATAATGACTTGCCAATAAATTAAATTATTTATTTCTTTTGCCTGAAACAAAGATATAGATCGATCAGAAAGAAAAAGAGAATTATTTGCTTCTTTGTATATATTATTATATATCTGCATTATTTTCTTTATAGTATAATTCTTCTCGATTGAATAATTCATAATTTCATCCCATTCCATTCAATCCCAATATCCCATCAAACAGATGTGAAACTGTTCATAGTCAGCTTTGATTTTTTTTTTGTTAGTTTTATTTAAATAAATAGGTGTTGTTAAAATCGATGCTTTGATTGGAGAAAACTCTCCATATATTTTACTAAAACTAAAAATCTGTATTGGTAAAAGAAATGAAAAAATGGGTTAATGGAAACAGAAAAAGGAAAACAGCTTGCACCCAACATTGGAGAAAGGGCAAAGAGGTCAATGTGTCCCTACAACAATAATTATAGAATAATATTATCATTCTCTATGCCTTTGTGATCTTTTTTATATCTTAAATATTTTCTTCTTTTGACCTAGTCTCTTCCTTTTTACTTCCCACTCTTCTTTTCCTTTTTTATGTAAGTTGAAAAAGCCATGAAGATTGCAATACATCAAAATTTTGTTATAGGATGTGGTTGTATGGTCAAAATGTTATGCGTGGGAGAAGATTGCAATACATCAAAATTTTGTTATAGAACACACACTACTTGCATTATTGTTTTCTATATATCCACCACATACGACTTTCCTCAAATACGTTGCAACTTGCATATAGCTTTAATACGTTGCTTCATGCCTAAAAGCTTGTATGCTCTATCGGCTTGCTTCATATCTGATTGTTTGTTGGCGTTTACATTTACGTTATTTACCATGACTCCCATTTACCAACAAAACTATACATGTACTTTCATTAATTTGCCACATGCATGTAATCACATCGAGTGATAAAAAGTGTTAGCCTTCAAATTGTTTCTGTGTTTACACTTATAAAGAACTTATGTCGCGTTAAGATTTCTTAAAAGAAGTTATTAAAAAAGTACATGAATTATTCTCTTTGTTGACGTTTTGATCGAAGCAAATAAAAAGTACTCCTATATATACTAATTTTACCTTTACTCTAATGAGTACTGCATATAGACGTTTTTTACTAGTCAAGGTTTGATGACAAAATCACATGCATTGAAAAATTAGGACATGATTAGCTTCAAAACTAGGAAGTGGGATGAAAAGAGTAGTAGTAAAATCAAAGTGACCAAGAGCTGCATCCTCAAATTTGTAGTCCATGATTATGTCTCTCACAGCTGCAAAGTCTATCATGGTGGTTCATAAACCCAAGTAATCATTGGTCCAAAATGCAGTAAATAAAACAAAAAAGAAAGTCATACGGTTGAATATTATAACAAATAATACAAATGAAATAAATTGTATTTGAATCTCATATATATATATATATATATATTTTGAAGTGTCTTACAGGTCAAATATGAGATTACAATTAAGGTTTTAATGTATATGCTTCAACGTGGGTTGGTAATTTCTTTTTTGAAAATGGATACTGGCTATTTCTTACAATCCAAAGAGTTCAGAAGTCAGTATCGAACTTTTTTTTACTTTTGATTTGCAATTTAGATAACAACTCTTGTGATTTAGACTTTTAGTTAATAACTAATTAAGATTATTTCAACTTTCGTTGATAAACAACGTACGTACTGACGATAACTGCTACGATAGTCAACAATTATCTTTACACAAATTATTACTATTATTATTGAAAATAAATACCAAACTTTAAATGAAAATATTAGAATAAATGTAAATTAAACATGCAACACAAGACATATATTGGATGCATCCAAAGATCTCTTCTAATGATTAGTAATTAATTGAGCAATTATGGCAATATAATGATAGAAAAATCAAAATGTAAAATATATATGGGTATAAATGAAGTAGGTCCGAATGAAATATAATATTGATCCGAAAAAAGGAAAAGAAAGAGTATAGTGTGAGCTGCCATGCCAATGCAGAACCTGTCGCTATGGCCCTCTCATTCAGACAGATCAGACTGCAGGTCCCAAACCCTTGTTCTATTTCGTGATTCACATTATTGTATGCTTTTTATCTCCACACTTCTCATATGTACATGCATATTATATCTGTCTATTATTATACGACTATAGTATGTACTGTTATCTTATTTATCCGTACATATATATATATATATATGATATGCATATAATGTTAGCCTATTTAAACCATCGTCAATCAATATACCACACCCTAATGTACGTAACATTTTATTTCTGTAACAATTAACAGTTAATGCAAAAGAGTAAATGTTTGATGAAAATATATGCTAATATAAACCGACCCAACCCAATATTGCAACTGGTGTAATCTGGTATCCAATGTGGTATTTGTGTATCCACATAATTTAATAGTGGTCACTATCTCATATATGAAGCCAAATCCTCTAGTCTCACGGTTTCACAAAGAAACATCAAGAAGCATACAAAACTCTCCCAAACACTTTCTCTCTTTTTATTTGGCATAATTTTATTGATTGGAGCTACATAAACAGTTTCTGTTTGAAATTAGAATATTTCTACAGAAGCTAGTACTCTAAACTTATCTTAAACTACTCTAAAATGAGTTACTTTGACATACACTCCATGCATTCAATATATAGTATACAATCAAATAAGTGTGATAACATTACTACTTTAATCATAAATTGGTTTCTACATTCTATCCACTAGAACGGAACCAATTAAGAGAGACTTATGTGTGAAACTCACAAGACGCTCTTTGCATCTAGGAGTTATATATCATATTTCCGATCAAATAAAAAGCGTACATAATCACTATAGTTAATTATTTGACCGGAAGAGATTAGAAAAAAAAACTAATATAAATGGTTGTGATTCTGTGAAGTTGAGTAAATGCGGATAAACTAATATACTTATTAGGCGGAGTGCATGTTTATTAGTTTACGTTGCTATCTAGCTTATGGATACACGACTACACGAGTACTCGACACAATTTGTTTTCTTCTACTTGTCACATTTCCCTTTCCTCTCTGTTTATTCTAAGTGCCTTGTAAATTAAAATTGTTATCAATCTACCAACATTTTAGTAAGGTAATATTTAACTTATGAGATGAGAACATAACTCGTTTTGTTTTTTGGAAATAAGAAGAGAATCTACTGTAGACGGAATATATATATACTGCACATAGTATAATATATGTAATATAAATATTAATCATCGGATTCTAACGTTTTAATTTATTTACGTTATATTGGGATTTTTGATTTTCATATTGTCGTATTAGAGTAAAGGTAATCATCATATGGTACAAACACTTAGAGAAGAAAGATGAAACTCACGAGATATGTATTTCATGTTGTCCAAATTCGTGGGCAAACGATTCACTCTGAAATCGTGGTCACACAAAATTATGACTCAGTATCTTTTTTGTCCTCTATGCTAAAATAAAAAACTTCATTCATAGATTAAAAAAAAACAAAAGGGAAGACAGAGATATGTAGGTATAATGCATATTATGGACTTGACGGTTGGGTCGTACGTACGTATTACTTGAACAAGTAAATGTCGGGATTTTGACAGAGGAAGCGAATGAGCAAAACTATGCCAACATATTAAATAAAGTCAGAGCTTCGATTCATTTTTTTATCTTCGTGAGTTGTAAGATTTATTTCAACTTACTTTTTTACCTAACATTACTACCTTTGTACTTGTGATATTTATTGAATTTTACCTTTCATTTTTTTTTTAATCATATAGAAACCAAGACTAAAGTATAATCTTCTAACAATTATAATCTTCGATACATTTAAAATTTATAAACTAGTATAAATAAAGTAGTCTTACATGTTCATTGGGGGAAAAAATGGACTCTTACATGTTCTTGAACCGTTTTCTTCCATTGATGTGTAAACCTAGAAGATAAATAAATTTTTTTATGTGAATTATCTCTCTACAAATATTTGGTTAGACAAGAGACAACCAATAAAAACAATTGTAAAAAAAACGAAGAATTTTGGGTTCAACTGAAATTTTAAATTAATTGTAAGGATTTTTTTTGGTTGAGAAACTTATATTTTCTAAGTTGCTTTCTGAGATATCAATATATCAATTGATGTTAAGAAATCAAATATGTTTCTAGATTGTTGTCGGTAGAGATTTATTATGCTCCTGTATTTTATGATTAGTATGGCAAGTTGGCAACTAATCCATTCCACCCTCGTGAGCATAGATTAGTGTGGTTGACCAAAAATGTATTTTTATTATATATATAACATAACTAAGTGTGTAATCTATACACTTAAACTAAATGAGTATAGAAACAGTTTATCTTTTGGACAGTTGAATGTTAGATGGCTATATTCAATCCGACTGGTCCAACTAGATTCAAACACAACATATTTGCAGGGTTTAATCAAAGCTTGCATCAACGTAAATAGAAACAACATCGAGTCAAAACTTTACAAAGTAAATGAGTCTCGATAAGAGTATTTGGAGGCTATCAGTAATTCTTTCTACCAAAGTGTGGGTAAGAAATTAACTAGTCACTTGATGCCACTGTCTAAATGGGCTTGAAGCTCCAAAAATAGAGACACCTAACTACTGTCCTAACAGCATGGGTTAAGGAATAGAGACACCTAGTTATGATATCTTGTCATCTCAACAAAAATATATACCTTCATGAGTATGAACAATTTTATCAAAAAACAGTTTCTCGACTACATTGATTAAAGGAAATGTAGTTAGCAGATCTTTGGAGTTCATCTAATGGTCTGGCTAGGAAGGAGACTCGAACCTCGACACATGAGCAAGTTATGGAGCTAATTTGAACCAAAAATTTCTACGAAGGTTTCTCCGTAAGTTGTTGAGTGCAAATTTAGACAGATAAGAGCACTAATTAAGATTGTTATCCCCCGTGGACATGAGCACCAAGTTCACCATTCACCAAGCTGTCCACCAGCTTCTATAGTGTTCTCTCAAAGACGGACAACATGCATCAAGCTTCTGCTAGAGAACGTCTATCTCTCAAAGATTGTTTTGCACCAAGACAAAGACATATAATTGCATATTCTATGATTAGTATGGCAAGTTGAAATATAATTGCATTTAATATCCAATGATAATTAAGGCATGTATCTCTGTACGTATATGTTCAATAATCAATATACAGTTTTATATGCTAATGATAAATAAAGAAATAGATATCCTAATGATTAAAAAAAAGAAAAGAAAATATCCAAATAAATATGCTAATGATAAAAAGAAAATCTCCTAGTCCAAATACATATTTAGTTAGAAGAATATTCGTTGAGAATTCCTAATGAGCTTAGGACTGAGATAACTCCTTATAAAAAGATATTTTTAGAAGCTTACGGAGGAAAAACAAAGACCTTAAACACTAAGAGAGAAAAGGTGATCGGCAACATGAATGATGGAGAAGACCCATCGGTTGAAACAATTCTGATGCTTCCTGATGATTTACTATTAAACTGCTTAGCTCGCGTCTCAAGATCATACTATCCAACTCTCTCATTAGTCTGTAACAAATTTCACTCTATCCTTGCTTCAACAGAGCTTGGCCAAACCCGAGTCCTCTTAGGCTGCACCCAGAGTTGTCTCTACGTGTGCTTACGACTCCGCACAGATTCTAAACTACTACGTTGGTTCATTCTCGGCCAGAGACAAAATAGTTCCAGAAAAGTTTTGGTCCCAATTTTGTCTCCCAATATAACTTCCGCGGGTGTTGCGGTGGTTGGTCCTAATATCTATGCCATCGGCGGTGGAATAAGGAATAATACTTCGTCTAGCGTTATGGTCATGGACTCTCGTTCTCACACATGGCGTGAAGCTCCAAGCATGCGGGTGGCCCGCAAGTTCCCATCTGTTTGCACCCTTGATGGAAAAATATATGTAATGGGAGGCTGCGACAATCTCGATTCAACGAATTGGATGGAGGTTTTTGATACGAATACTCAAACTTGGGAGTTTTTACAGATCCCTAGCGAGGAGATATGTGGAGGCTCTAATTACGAAAGTGTAAGGTATGAAGGAACCGTCTACGTGTGGTCTGAGGCAAAGAATGTGACTTACAAGCTACATGAAGATAGATGGAGTGTGGCAGACATGTACGACAATAAGAATAGGACATGGGGTTGGCTATCATCATCTTATTGTGTGATAGAAAATGTGTTTTACTGTTTTTTAATCAATAAGATCCGTTGGTATGAACCCAAAGAAAGAGCATGGGCAACTTTAAAGGGTTTGGAAGGATTGCCTACCTTGCCTTGTAATGGCCATGTTTTATTGGCGGATTATGGTGGGAAAATGTTGATTTTGTGGGAGGAATATGTGGTTGTTAAGGAGAAGAAAATGATTTGGTGTGCAGAAATTACGATTGAAAAGCGCCAGAATGGAGAAATTTGGGGAACACTGGAGTGGTTTGACAATGTGTTTATGTCGAATGGGCCAAACGGTTTGATGGGATTAGCGCATGCTCTTTCTACTACGGTTTGGTGAATTGACTCATGATTGCCATAAATTTCATTTTGTTTTGACTTTTCCTTATTAATATTCTTGTCAACCCAATTCATTTTGTTTTTGATATTCTTGTCAACCCGAGACCTTGGAGAATTTGTTTGTTTAAGGTTTTTTTGCAGTTTATTTGGCAACATGTTTTTTTTTTTTTTTTTGGTTCATATTTGGCAACATGTAACAATCCAATTCTTGTGGTAAGCCAGGCAAACTGATTCACATTAAATAAATCTATCATCATGTAAGTGAGAAAAGTAAGAACCCTCAAAACTTGGACAGTTTCCTAAAACTAAGCAGGGCTGCCATGTGAAAATCAAGCATAGCTTTCGTAAACCTCTGTTATTATTATATATGAGGAAACAGAAAGCTCTTAAAATAAGTAACTGGATTTACCGAAGTAATGAATACCAACTTGCCTGTGGCTGACCAGTGACCCCTAAACCCGAGCCAACCCAAGCATACGAAGATCAAAGACTTTTGCATAGCCATGACCTGTATATTTTCGAGTGAACTAATTTGGTTTCTGCTAGTGTTTGCATTTGTGTAATCTAACAAAGGCATGGTGAGAGTAGAATTGTTTTGCTAATTTCCACACACCAAAAAATGTTAACTGCCTAAAATTTCCCCACTATTTACATGTGATACCAATGAACTCTACCTAGTCATTTTACTAGCTACTGACCCTATAGCCTTAGTTCTTGCCAACAATGATGAAATCAAAAGAGACAGGCCGCACAGAGAGAAAAAGAGTGCTAAGTTGAAACATTAAACGTAGGGTAACCAACTAATAGCCAAGATAAGACACGCAGAAGACTAGGGTAAGTCCAGTTACTTTCAGTAAATGAAATAAGGTACCCTGAAATCCCTGAACGGTCCAGTCAATTCGTTTGGATAGTAACACCCAAATCTACCAAATGTGCATCTAACTAATTGCTACCTTACTGAAACTAAGCATAATCCGAAAAGCAATTCAAGATAAAGAGCTCAGCAATCTCAGATAGACAGATAGATACCCAAGACCGCTAATATATTGAAACCCCAACACACAGAACTAACCTCGTCGTCGAGAACAGAGTGGTAACCCTCTCGGAGATAATCAGGCGCCTGAGCGTGTCTGTCTCGCGGAGCCCAAAGCACGGATCTTTCTGATTCTTCTTTGCTATTATAATTGTTACGCCACTAAGCTTTTCTTGTGCAAACTAATAAAACAAACATGGTCCAAAACGAAGTTTTATTTATGTATCTCGGCGGTCAAACAAAACACACCATTCAAGTTTTGGTCAAAATGTTTCGTAAAAAGAAAACAAAAACAGAAGAGAAATTAAAAAAAGGCAAAAAACACTCCGGCGCCGGCGAGTCGGCGATAACCCTTTCTCTTCAAACACTCAAGGTAGCTGAGCCCAGAAACGTGCAACCTTTGTCTTCAATATGGACAAGATCCTTCCAAATATTTTCTCTTCCTTCATCCTCGACATTCCAGGAAGCCAAGATGTTAGTTCCATACCCAATTGCCTGAAAAGGCTGCTTCTCGAATTCTTCAAACCCCCCGAACGCTCCTCCACACCATAGTGTTTTTATCATAACAGATAATTTGACTCATAATGATTCTGAATATAGAGTTTCCAATTACGACGGTGTGAACCTTAGGCTGCGCACGACCTAACCAACTAGTCCTTTTCTCCCATACAGCAGAAGCAGCCATCGTGTTGTAGATGAATCTCGTGGCTTTACCTTCCGAGACAGCCCAGAGTTCTATATCGCCGTTATCTGTTGAGTTCATGAGAACAACAGAGGAGTTCTCGTCCAAATCAGGCTCGGGAAGCGATACCCATTGGCGGGTTTTGGGGTTGTACATCTCAGGCTTTAGTTTTCTACTTTCATCTTGGATTCCTCCAAGAACACAAAGATTCTCTCCAACCGTAAGTAAAAAAGCTTCGCTGTTGCGGCCATGAGTCATTGGCTCTGTTTCACTCCATTGATGGGAAGCGCAGTCAAGAACCTTCAGCATCTTGGTATCTATGTCTTTTGCGTCCTCCATCACATATATAGACCTTTGTAACCCCACAGACACCTTTGGACGCAAGTTCAGATTGTTCATGGACTCCATGGAAACAAGCCAATACCTTGAAGGTTGCGGCTTCTTGGATAAGACATACGATCGGGTTCTTTGATGATCGTCGACCCAACAGAGATACACGCGTGGTTCTTTGCTTCTCTCTATCGATCTTGCGACAAAGAGTTCACAAGAATCGATTAATAAGAAGCCATGCTTTTTGAGCTCAATGAGAGAAGAGGATAATGAAGGATTGAGACTTTACCCAGTATAGAGATGACGACATCTCTGGGTAAGTCAGAAAAAATACTCATTGTGAAGAAGACGAAGATGAAATTGTAGAAGACGAAGTTGATTCTTATTTGAAGAGTAGAAGTTGTGCAGAGAAGTTAAAAGTGACGATGAATAAAAATGTATTCTCTGAAATATATACTGTATTTATACTTCTATAAATTGCATTATAATCCTCTTATTTTCTATAAATTTCCATTCCTTCCTCTACGTTTCTGATTGATATTTTTAACTACAGCATCGTCGTAATAATAGAGTAAATAGAGGGGTATTATTGGAATTCGAGTAAAATAGAGAGAGAGAACTGTCCGCGTCTGATTCTGATCGCCTCGAGACTCTTCTCTTGTCAAAAATCCTTCCCATGGTTCATATTCCACTTTGAGAGACGAAAGCTTATCGTTTCTACAAGAAGAAGAAGAAGAGATCCTCCTTCACTTTGTCTTCTCCGCTCTCATCTAGATCAAAAACTCTTGCAGGTTAATAATGCTCTTCTCCTTCGCCAAAAACAACTCGATTTCTCTCTCTCTCTCTCTCTCTCTCTCTCTCTCTCTCTCTCTCGCTCTTCTGTGATTGTGGAGTGATCGGATCTTATGTTCCGATTCAATCGATTTAGATACGAATGATTGTACATTGAAATTCGAATTGCGTTGCTACAGGATATGATCTGGGATCCAAGTTTTTTATTTGTTATCCTTGACATTTTTGATGTTGTAGATCGTGTTTGTTTTGCATTCTCGTTGATTGATTGTGACACGATGCTAACGAATTTGATATCAGATCTTTCTTTTTGGTGTGTCTATATATAATTTTAAGTTATCTCTTATACATGATTTATGTTTGTTGTGATTTCAGTTCAATCTCAAGTGGTGGTGGTGTTTAAGTTTCTGAACTATCCATGGATCAGGCGGAGCTGAGTATAGAGCATGTTTGTGATTCAATGTCTTTTTACTCACTTAAAACATGAATGATATGACAAGTTTGAAACAGGATGATGCATACCGTCATTATAGATCTTTGATGTGTGAATTTTTTGTTTTCTTTCAGATTTTTGTAATTTCTGTTGTTGTTGTTGTTGTTGTTTTACTCTGCAGGTATTGAAAAGGGACATTCCATGGGAGACTTACATGAACACTAAGCTGGTTTCAGCAAAAGGTCTCCAGCTCTTAAGACGCTATGATAAGAAATCTGAAAGTGAAAGGGCACAGTTGCTCGATCAAGTAACTTTTCTCCTTCCATAGACTTTCTTTCATTACTTGAGTCACTTTCTCTGTTATTTAGTGACCATGTTACCATTTACCTTGTCATTTATAAAGTGATATGTTGATGCCGTTATTGCAGGATGGTCCAGCTTATGTTCAACTGTTTGTTAGCATCTTACGTGATATTTTCAAGGAAGAAACAGTGGAATATGTTTTGGCTTTGATCTATGAAATGCTCTCAGGTATATCAAATTTTGAATATATATGTATTTACCTTTTTCTTCATTTTAGTTACTGAAGAATATTAATACATCAACTGTTTTCCAGCAAACCCAACACGAGCTCGATTATTCCATGATGAATCTTTGGCAAATGAGGATACTTATGAGCCTTTCCTGAGGTGACTCCCTTTTGCAAAAGTTTTGCTTGTCTGTTCTATCACTTAACCCTTTTCAGTTTATTACTTTTGTATACGATCTTCCTCTGACAAACATATAACATATGTAAACTGCTTTTAGTTACATTTTTTTCTTGATTTTGACTGCCTATATCATCTTTAAAATTATGCAAGCTAAAAGATATGTCCTCTTTCAGGTTGCTTTGGAAGGGAAATTGGTTCATTCAAGAAAAAAGCTGCAAGATCCTTGCCTGGATAATAAGGTATTCATTACTGTCTATCATACTTCTATAAAATATGAATGTAACATACAACCTCATTGACTTGGCGGGTCTTGTTCTGCGCTCAACATATAGTGCTAGGCCAAAAGCTGGTAATGGTGCAATTGATGATGTACTCGAGGGGTTGGTGGAATGGCTTTGTGCTCAGGTTTCTTCTTCTTATCTCTTTCTCTCTTTCCTGTTTAATTTCTTCCAAGTTTTTATGTTGGTTTTGCATTAGTGTTCAAGTGTTAGTCTTATAGACAATGCCATTGATAGTGCTAGAACTCAAGTAGTAGGAAAGACTTAGATGGTTAATAATTTTTCTGTTTTTTGGAAATAACCAATAACAATTTTTCTCTACCCAAGCCTTTGTTTTAGTACACAAATGCAAGCACTAACAAAAAACAAATTAGTTCAATCGAAGACAAAGAATTATTTTGTGTATGGATAAGTGTTTGATTTTGGTAAATAGATGCAAATTTGGTGATCTGGAAGGAACCTTTTATATTGTGACATAATGAATTTAGAATAGCTTCTGATGTCCGCCATAGATATCACAATCCTTAATTTTGATATGCAGTTGAAGCAACCTTCTCATCCTACTCGTGGTGCTCCAATTGCAATCAGCTGCCTTTCGTCACTGCTTAAGGAACCTGTTGTCAGATCGTCGTTTGTTCAGACAGATGGGGTGAAGTTACTTGTCCCTTTAATTTCCCCAGCTTCCACTCAGCAGTCTATCCAGGTAACTATATATATGTTATGGAAGTAGTTTTCGCCTTTTCGGTGAAAAAGTCCACCAAAGCAGTAAATAAGTTTTCAAATCATGCAAAGTTCTAAGGGGAAAGGTAATGGCTAGACAGACACTCTGGGGGAAAAAACTTCATTTTCAAATGACTGACTACGAAATCTATTGATTTATATAGCTCCCTTATTCTAAAATGTGGGCTGAACAAATTAGTAAACTTTGAAATAGTTCTGTTTCAGTTTTCAGAAGGAAGAAGCACCGCTCTCTGTTTTTTCTTTATCATAATTTCTCAGTACCTAATTCATGTGATTTGTGTGCTTTCAACCGACAGCTTCTGTATGAAACATGTCTCTGTGTCTGGCTTCTGTCCTATTATGAACCTGCAATAGAGTACTTGGCAACATCGAGGACAGTGCAAAGGCTCACGGAAGTGGTTAAGAGCTCGACTAAGGAAAAGGTGAGCAACGTTCTCTTTTGTGACTTGGTCATTGCTATCCTGCAATTAGTTAAAGATCATAGGACATGGTTTGGTTGATCAATCAGAATCTCTGTCACACAATGCCAAGATTTTTGTTTCTTTTATTTGTTTTGAGTCATTAATATGCGTAAATGTGGCGTGATGCACTTGTTATAATTATCTGACGGTATTTTGTCTTACAGGTTGTCAGGGTGGTCATATTGACATTCAGGAACTTGCTTCCAAAAGGTACATTTGGTGCCCAGATGGTTGATCTTGGACTCCCACATATTATCCACAGTCTAAAAACACAAGCATGGAGTGATGAGGTAAGACAACTTAAATACTTGTTAGCTGTTATGTGGAACGTAAATCTCTTAATTTTCTGCTAAATCTGGTGATATAAGTGATGCCGGTAACATTAGATGTGTGTTTTAGTATATGGTGATAGTTAAACCCTTTAAATTCTGAATTTGTAAAGGACTTGCTGGATGCACTGAACCAACTAGAAGAAGGGCTAAAAGACAAGATCAAGAAATTGAGTTCTTTTGACAAATATAAGCAAGAGGTGCTTCTTGGCCATCTTGACTGGAACCCAATGCACAAAGAGGCCAATTTCTGGCGTGAGAATGTTACAAGCTTTGAGGAGAACGACTTCCAGGTATTCTTCTCTCCTGAACACCCACTTGTAGTGCTTGGAGCGGACTGGTTCAATCCTGTTTTGGCCCTTCACAACAACCCTAACCACTTGCTAAACCTGTGGATGCAGATACTCAGGGTCCTCCTCACAATCCTGGACACGTCAAGTGATCCAAGATCATTGGCGGTGGCATGCTTTGATATCTCACAGTTCATACAGTACCATGCAGCAGGGAGAGTGATAGTAGCAGACCTCAAGGCAAAAGAACGAGTGATGAAGCTCATGAACCACGAGAACGCTGAGGTGACCAAGAACGCTCTCTTGTGCATTCAGAGGCTTCTCCTGGGTGCTAAGTACGCTAGCTTCTTGCAAGCTTGATGGGACTTGCATGTTTCTTTCAGTATAGCGGAATGCAGCCACAACACACAGATTGTTTGTGTTTCCTTTTTCCCCTGTCCAAAACAAAAATCTTGCTCCAAACTCCTGCATGCACTTCTTTTCTTTCTATCGATTCTACATATTCCAAGACCATCATCTGTTTATTACTTTCCCTGGAGAATCTGCTATTTGTGTGATTAAATAATTTCTGGGTTGTTTTATTTTTGTATTTATTTATTCAATAAAGAGACCTTTAAGGAAGAATGCTATTGTTGCAGAGAGACACTTGAAGGCCAGTTTGTTTGTATGATGTGAGAGCTTTAAGATTAACTTTTGATTTACTTGTTAGATGTTTAAGTAGTAGATTCAACATTCTCCAAAACTGGCTACATATTGAAAACAGTACTTGTTTCAGTCTAAATTTTATTACAAACATAATGTCATACGTACATAGATACGTTGGTAAAGGTATACTCCATTTATACAATTGAACTACAGTAGAACCTCTATAAGTAGAACCTCTATAAATTAATACTCGATAAATTAATCATTTCTGTAAATTAATAAATTTACAATAGAACTTTTATAAATTAATACTTGATAAATTAATCATTTCTGTAAATTAATAAATTTCTTCAGTCCCAAGTTGGGAATAATGTAATTTTAGACATAATTCGATAATATAATAAAATAATAACTTTTTAAAACGTTCTTTGTAAATATATGGTCTCAACAATAGTATAAATTAATAATTATATAGAAATATCTAAATATATGTATATATATATATGCACATTAATTTTTTTAGAGTTTATTTTTAATTTTTTTACTACATAAACATCTTTGAGCGTTATCTTCAAAACATAATAATTGTTATTTTCTTTGTAATTAATTTTATAAGAATATTAGTTATAACAGTTAAATCTTATTTTAAATTCTTTTTACCTAATTAGGAAAGTCTCTCTATAAATTAATAATTATTAGTTTATTGATAAATTAAAACCTCTATAAATTAATAGATTTTCATGGTCCCAATATTATTAATTTATAGAGGTTTTACTGTAGATTATAACCCGTAAAATGTAATTTATTTATTGGTTTAGCATTGTAAACTGAAAAACAATTATCATTTTTTTTTATGAATATAAGATATGTATTTTGGTGAATATAGATCTGAATGATTTATATTAAAAGTTTAGAAGGGTGTTAGGTAAGATTCTATTTAAACTGCACAATAAAATCTCGGAAATCACATTAAGATTAATTGTCAATATTTTATTATTTTTTACGCTTAACAGTATATTTTTATGCCTAACAGTATATATGGTGTAACAATATATGGAATAATCAAGATTTTTTTAAGAAATTGTATAAATTATTGGAATATTTTTGTTAAGATGATTTTTTTGAATATTCTTAAGTGTATTCATATAGCTCAGAGATTGACCAATTAATCTATAATATTTTTTTGTAACCAACATATATTTAATCTATAACCACTTTTGTAACAAAAAAATTATATAATTTGTGTAATATCGTCGTATGTTCCATTAAGAGGGTTACCGTTTGATTTACTCTGGTTAGCGTGTTTAATTAGATTCTGGCATCCTCCATAACTGGCTATATTGAAACACATTAGTTTGTTTTTATAGGTATGCTTCCTTTTACAACTGAATCATCAAAATCTATAACAACGGCTTCATAGTTCCAAGATCTTGTAAGCAAGACAAAGCATATTATTCATTATCAGCTTGGTATATTGAACAGCTTACATAGAAGAAAATGAACTCTTTCACTCAGATATCTTGAGATGGTTTTAACTAAATTATGTAAAGTTGTATTACATGATTTTTTTTTAAAAAAAAAATCCGGGGGTGGTTTGGCAAATTATTTATGAGGTTTTATTGGGCCACTAATAATCGCAAGATCCAGGCCCGTTATACCCGTCAGGGTTTTAGCTGGGCCACCAAAAATAAAACTTGAACCGTCAAATAAATAGATGACAGTGTGTAACTTTAATCGCTCGCCACCGCCAGAGAATCGGTCTAATTTTATTACAAAACATAATGTCATAGTTCGATCTAATTTTATTACAAAACATATAATGTCATATTTTAAAAAGTAAGAAAAGCATATATTATTCATAATCAGCATAGCTTACAAAGAGAAGATTGAACTGAATCACTTGATGAGAATACATCTAGTCGGTGCTCCTTCGGCTCCAACCAATCTCAACGGTAAGCAATGAAGCGAGTATGTTCCTACCTCCACACCATCCAGCTTCAGTGCTTCCACAGGGATTATATCCTGAAATCATCATGTGTATCTCACGTGTTAAAGATGTAGTTTCTTTCTCACTTTTACGCCTACCTATCTCTCTCACTTTCTTGTTCAATGAGATATAGCCTATAAGGTACTTGAATACTTTCTTTTTTTTTTAATAGAGAAAGATATACTCACCCGTCCTTTAAGAATAACCCTGTGTGTTGCAGGTGATTCCTCAAAAGCAGCAAAGGAAAGATAGTCTAGCCCTAGATTCCACAATGCAGAATACATAACCGGATTCAGAAAATGTAATACAAGCTATTGAAACACAATGAACATAAAGAAAAAGCTAAACATGTCGTACCAATAAGTTTGATGTCTGTGTTCTCAACCAACCATTTCGCCCCATCAGTCACGAACCCAGCAAAGCTTGAATCAAACTCTTTCTTAAACATAAGCCGCCTGGATATTTCAACCACAGAGAAAACAAGAGTTAGAGTAAGCCACGAGTTCACAGTAAGATATTGGTAAACAATATTGAGGCACTAACTTGTCAGTGTTAGAGGTTCTAAAGAGCACACGACGAACTCCTCTTGGAATATGAAGCGATTCCATAATCTCAGCTAATAACAAAACAAAACAAAAAAAAAGCATTAAGACAAAGATCCATAATTTCAAATCATCAACTTGGTTACAAAAAAGTTCAACAAAACTCACCAGTAATGTTCTTGTCTCTAGGAACATCAACCAACAGAGCAGGACCTTTACACAAAACCCAATTTCAACATAACTTGATCACACTTAAACTAAACTCAACAAAAACAAAAATTTCAAGAAACAAGATTTAGATTTTATATACCATTTAGGACTTGGAGGTCGAGTGAATCGGTATCAAAACCAGCGTCGTAATAATTATCCCAGAAGTGACCTGGAGCATCCACATGAGTTCCTGAGTGAACAGACAGTTTCATCTCAGACACGTTGGCGAAAGATCCGTTCTTCATACTCGCGGCTAATCTCAGGAAAGACTCTCCCAATCCTTCGGAAGATGACCAAGCTGGCATCTCCGGCGTGTAACGGTGGCTGATGTCGTATATCTTACCTCCTTCATAAATCTCTCGGCGGATTGGTTTCGGATCATCGGAGCGGACGACGTCGAGGAGATAAGAAGAGAGAGAGAGTGTAACGGCGAGGATGAGGAGAGGGAAATTGGGGACGGAGCGGGTCATTGTTTCGGGTCGGCGGGTTAACGGGTTCAAGTTCAATCAATCGAGATTTCAAGCTTAAATAAGAAAGTCTTCTTTGACTTTTCAGTTTTGCTAAACCGTCTATATTGACAAAAAGTTTATAATTCAATTATTTTTTATTCAAATTTTCAATCTGTATAGTATATTATATTTGCTTGGTTTTTAACTATCCACGTTTCTTTTCAGATATAAGAAAAATTAGAATTTTTTTTTTTCGTTACGGAAGAAAAATATTATTTAATTGAGATTTAAAGGAAATTGAATTGGATTTTGATGAGTGTAGGACATATATATATGTAGTGTGTCTTGTTGAACTTCATTACTAGCAAGACATAAATACATGTACAGAGCTTCATTGCTTGATGTTACTTTACTAGTTTACTTATTTGATTCTAAGTAAATTGTGTGCAGATACAACTCTTACTTTGCTTCTCAAGTCTTTAAAAATGATTTTTTGCCTCCAATATTATGTGTCTGATGTCTTCTTACTCTGTCTCCGAGTAACCAACAGACAGCATACTTGTGTGATTACATAAACACAGATCAAAAGACAAAACACTCTTAATAGGGATATCAACTGTAGTCACAATCATGATCCACAAAAACTAAAAATGTAAAGATATATCAACTGATGAATGTAGAAGTCGAGAGATATATGATACAAGAATCTTAATACAACAAAATGGTAGGCGGGCGGCACGAGATTTTTTTTTTAATCAGTTTTTAGAAGAAGATTGGAAGATAAAAACCGCAGTTAAAACACCAACCAATGCTGTAACAGCTAAAGCAACCGTAGGCAATGGACTTGCTACTCCAAAATTCTGAAAGACAAAATCAAATCTTGACATTATTATTATGGTTTTGCTTACACAATTTCTCAAAGTTTCTCATTTTAAGTTCACAAGCAAAATTCTCAGATTTGATGTGTATATACATACCTCAAGAAGTCCTTTACCAGTGGTAATCTCAACAGTAATGGCAACAGCAAAGCCAATCATGGCGCCACGACCAAGCCATATGTCCAAACCACTGCTTCCTTCTGTACTTTGCTCACTTCTAATTGAAACTGTTGCTGCTCTGTTTCCTCCTCTACGAGTCATACTCAACTTCAATGGCACTGAACACAGACACAGACAATACACAAAATCACAAATGAAAGAAACAAAGTTTCATATCTTTTCCCCGGATTTACTCAGCTAACCAAGGCAATTGCACAAAGCTACTTCACAAAAATCAGAAAACTTTATGTTACATATAATTTTCCCCCCAATTCAGAGAACCAAACCATTGTGTAAACAATAAAGTCTCTTAAAACGAATCAAAATTGAGCTTCTTAGAATACCCAGAAACCCCAATTTCCAATCTAAAGATTAAATTCAGAGAATTTAGAGAAGAACGTACAGAGAGGAGAACCAGAAGCGAAGGTGGATCTGCTTCCAGCAAGTTGCGGAACATGAACCCTACAAGTAGAAGAACTATGGTTTGCGATTGTGGTTAGCTTTATTGCGCCAGAATCTGGTAAGATGATAATAATAATAATCCGAAACTAGTCAGATACATTATAGAGACAAGTAGTACTAGAGGAAGAGAGAAACAGAGAGTTACTGGGAAGAGAGAAGGCGAGAGACGCAGAGACTTGATACAAGGCCATCTTCTTCTTTCTATGTTAGATTATCACAACACTCTTCTTCTTCTTCTTCCTTCTTCCTTCTTCAACTAAATCCTTCGTCTTCCTTTCTCAAGAGTCGCAGAATTATCTGTTCTAGCTGACGACACGTGTCTTCTCTCCACTCATTCAAGTTCGTATCTTGTTTTCACCTTCTCGAGCTACACACACTTTTGCAAAAGCGACAGCGTTTCACAAACTAATGCTTCTCTTAGAGCAAAACCGAACCAACTCTGAACCAAAACCAAACTATTTTTACCGGTTTAATCATAATCCGGTAAAATTAGTTTGGTTTGGCTCGGTTTTGCTCTAAGAGTAATCATAATCCGACGTTTTTACGGTTTCCAGTTCAAGGTGTCTTACTGTCTTCGATGTTAGATGTTTTTTTTAATTACGGGGAAAAAATTATTCAGAGAAGAGAGAAGCACTCAAATAATAGAAACCATATAGTTGAAACATCAAAGAGACAACTACACTCAAGTCTCAACGTAACCAAAACTTGTAAGGAAAGCCAAAATAACATTATTGCCTAAACCAACAAACAAACGTCAAATCCTCACTCGTGAAATTTTAAGCTTCAAGAGATTTCAAGAATCAAACAACACAACAAACTAGAGCTTGAGGAAAACGAATTCCTCAACCGCTGGGATTTCTCCAATCTTCTTTAGTGTATCCTTGCTTGGTTGGTCATCTACTCCAATCGCCATAATCGCTTGCTTCCTCGGTGCGATTCTCCCAACGCTCATGAAGTTAACGTTGACGTTAGACTCTCCCAGGATGCTTCCGACTGTTCCAATCATACCAGGTTGATCCACCTGCCTGCACAATATGATACTACCTTCAAGAGTCACATCTACCTCAAACGATCCAACCTTTGTCAAATGTGGGACTCCGTCTTTAACCCTTCCTTCCACTTTCACCTCTCCTGATTCAGACAATGAACTGGCGAATTTGGACTCCACGTTGCCTAGCTGGACAGTTATTGTCTCCAAGGGGCTCTCTGGTGAACCATCCAAGAGAAAACGTTCCTCTGAGAGTCTGAGACCTCTCTGCTTGGCTGTGAAATCAGCGTTGACCAAGTTGACATATACGTCAGAGATTGGCTCGATGATTCCCTTGGTGATCATGGCTCTTAGAAGTCTGGTGTCAAGATCGTCAGTGGCTCTTGCTGAGGCGTATGTGATTTTCACGTTTTTCACACCGCTTCCTCCGGCCACCAATTGCACTGCCAGTCTTCCTAGTTTCTCGGCTAGAACCACATATGGTTTCAACTCGGTTAGAACCTGCAGATAAGAGTGTGATGTAAGCTTAAGCTTAAACAATTGTAATCTTCCAACTGGAATCTGATAAGAACAAAGCTATAAACCTGCTAGTCTTAATCCAATTCACATTTCAAAGAGGAGAAGCTTGATTATGAGGCTCTTATAACAAATCCCTAGAAAACCCACCCTCACTTCAACAATTTTTCCGCATATTAACTTCTCTCTAACCAACTCAGAACACACATATAAATTGCTACGTTCATTCCTAGGGTAGCTACAGTGGAGCTATAGCAAATAGGCTAATAAGCTTGCTAAAATGTGTGTATATTACTAGCACAAGCCAGTGCTCACCTCAGCAGAAACCATAGGTGCATTGACTGCAGTAGCAGCAAGCTCTCCATTCAGAGCTCCAACAACAGCTTCAGCAATTTCAATGGCAACTCCTTCCTGTCAAAGCCAAAAACACCAACTAAGTAACAAAAGCCAAACAGCAAACTCATGATTAAATATCACCAGGACTGTAACATGAATTTCTCACCTGAGCCTCCATGGTACTGGCTCCAAGATGAGGTGTCACAGTAACCCTCTCGTGCTGCACGAGCTTGCTGTCTTTAGCCGGTGGCTCTTTTGTGAAAACATCAAGTGCAGCCTGAGCAACGATGCCAGCATCCAAAGCTCTCACTAACGCGTCTTCGTCAATAACACCCCCACGAGCAACATTGACAATACGAACTCCCTTCTTCATTTTGGCAAAGGTCTCGTCGTTTAGTATCTTCGACGTTGTTGGCGTAAGTGGCATGTGAAGAGAAATAAAGTCAGCGGTGGCGAGGGCTTCATCAAAGCTCACTAAATCAACACCAATGGCGTGTGCACGGTCTGCTGGAGCATAAGGATCATGAGCAATAACACGCATACCAAGACCCTTGGCACGTCTAGCAACTTCCGTCCCAACTTTCCCGAATCCCAACACTGCAAGAGTCTTGCCCACAAGTGAAACCCCCACATACTTGTTCCTCTTCCACTCTCCTACAATACAAAAGATACATCAACAAGTCAGCAAGATTACAATTCACTCCACACACAAGAATCATACAGCCAAAAGCTTAATCCAATGTCACAATCCTATAACATCGTCAACAACAGTACAGGAAAAGGAAAGCTCATGATATAAATTTGTAAACTCGAGATGCATCAAAAATAACAAAACCAATAATAAATACTACGCCAAGTAAGGAAGGTACATGAAACTGAGGAGATGAATAAAAAATGACTAACCAGCCTTAACAGAAGCATCAGATTGAGCTACGTTCCTAGCCATAGCGGCCATAAGAGCGATTCCGTGCTCAGCAGCAGCGATGGTGTTAGCCGTCGGGGCGTTGACAACCAAACAACCAAACTCAGTCGCTGCACTCAGATCCACGTTGTCGATCCCAACACCAGCGCGTCCAACAACCTTCAACCGTCCGCGAGACGACTCGAACACCGCACGGTCAACCTTAGTGCCACTCCTCACGATCAACGCATCACAGAGCGAGATCTTAGTGTTGAGTTCCTCGGGAGTCAAGTTATACGAACAGTCGACATTAGCGAAAGCCTCCAAAAGCTTTAAACCAGCGTCACCGAGCTTCTCAGCAACAAGGATCGTAGGCTTAGATCCATCTCCAGCGGTGCACGAAATGAGAACGAATCGCCGGCGAAGAGTATTGCGTCCACGGTTAGGGAAAGCGACGGAGATCGCGGATGGGAGAGGCGATCTGGAGGAGAGAGTCACGTTCTTGAAAGAATTGGTGGCGACTGAGATCGAGGTAGCTGCGGCGGCGGCGGCGGCGATTGACATTGCTACCGCTTTATGAGTAGTGAGTGTGAGGAAAAAAAAAAAGTTGGTGGCTGAGTATACAAAACAGAGACGAGGGAGAGAGATCTATAAGTTGTTTTTTATAGTCGGCTCAGGGGTTTGGTGTGATTGTGATATACTTACTTACTTGGAACAAGGCGATGGAATCTCACGCGCGTTTGTCTCGCGAGTGTGATTTCTGTTTGGGTTTTGTGATTTCCAAATGTTGCGGCGAATAGTGTTTCATCTTTTACCGGAAAAAAAAAAAAAAAAAAAACAAAAATACGCAAACGAAGAAAAAAATAATTTGGGGGAATAGTCAACTTTTATTTACTTATTTGTTACAAATATCTCACAATTGATATCTCTGACCAAGAAAAAAAAAAAACAAGAACAAGATCTTAAATTTATTGAAGATCAAATCGAATCTACCCGAAAAAGAAAAAAAATATTTACAGCTTCGATTAGATCTTTGGCAATGCAAATAGAAAGAGATTTGGAAACCTTTATTGTCATGTGGTGTGGGGTGTCCTGACTCCTGACGATGTCTGGCAGTGGCAGATCTTTGCCGCTGGTTTAAAATAGAGTAGTATCTTATAAAGATTTTTTAGTAACATTTAATAATGCAGGTTTATTATAAGTAGTTTGTAATTTATATTGTGTCGTTGAATCAAAACCTGCGTTTAACATTTAGTATTATGCGTTTATAAGTTTAAGACCAAAAAGAAAAACTAATGGACAATATAAATTCTTGAATCTAGAGGGGGTGATTAGTATTCAGTTGTTGTGTTTAGATCCAAATCCATTTTAAATAAAACAGGAGTAAACAACAACATTGCAGGAGAGTGAGTGTCCATGCTTGAACGCAAGTAGTAGTAATAATAATGGAATAAAGGGTCCGGGACCACCCACTAGTAAACGAGCTACGCACTTCTTATTATTTGAAAAGTAATTGAAGACTTCAGATTTGAATTGAATTTTGGACTTTTAACATAGACCTCTTCAATTTAGTTTTTGAGGGCAAGTGGTTCGTTTGTGTCGGCTTACACACATGTAAATACAAAAGAACAGTCATTTTAGTATTTGGGTTATGTAATGTTATTAGTTGGTGGTCAAATTTCACAGTAGGGAATATTTGAAAGGATATACTGATGGCTGTGAGTAAGTAAGTGTAATTTATTGGCACGTGAAAGATTTGTTTTCGTGTGTTTGCAACTGCTTACAGATGCATTGTTTTTTGCATTTTGGTAGGTCGACCTGTCCACAACCCATTTACTATTATTATTCAACGCAGCCGCGCGTGTATTACTGTTTAACTAGGTGATACCCGTGCTACAGCACGGGATTATATATTTTGTTAGTTATTTTTTTTGTAATTTGTATTTTTGTAATATAGTTTTTTATTTTAATTTATTTTCTTTGTTTATATAGTGTTTATTTGTATATTTGGGATTATACAGTAAATTGGAAATCCTAATAGAGTAAGTAGTTTGTAAAATGTATTTTTTCATAGAAACAGACACACCACAATAGTAGATAGTAGTTTTGTAAGAGTAGACACTCCGCAATATCGGATAGTAGTTTTGTAAGATGATAGATACACCCTGCTTCCATGGCTTAATTTATAGTTTGATAAAAATACATGTTTTAACGGATTTAACTCAAAAAAAATTTATATTTTAAATTTTTAAGAATTAAAATATTAATATTACTTAAATATTTTATAGACTTTAAATTTATTATAATATTTTAAACTTTCGACGGAGTTCAAATATTTATAATAATTTAACCATTCTATAAAAAATTAATTATTTAGAATATCTTAAACTTTTTAAAAAAATGTAAATATATTATAATATATTGTAATATGTTTACTTTTTAAAAGTTTAAATATTCTCAAATATAGAACCAAATTAAACTGTTAAATTTGGATACATGATAAATCAAGTTTCCTGCTCATTTGTACTCAAAACATTTTAGTCACATATTTATAGTGATTATGAACCATATTCCAAAATATTTAGTCGATGTGGGATATACAATACACTTTTCTGTAAATTAGTTTACAACTTTACATATATATAATTTCTGCGTTTTTAATTCTTTCTATCTATACTACTCACAATTAATTACTATAATTTCGTTAAGGAAATATTATAATATCGGAAATCAAACAATTTAGTCAGATTTGGTAACTTGAATATTCGTTTTTAAGATTTTAACTGAATCACTAAATATTCCTTTTAAAAGATTATCTGTTAAGATCAATCTCGGTAATTAAGGAAATATCCGAATTTTTGGTAATTAAAATTTATGATTTTCATTTAAATACCTTAAAAGAAAATGAAATAAGAGTGTTTGCCTATATCGAATGAGTTTGTTTGGGATCTTAAATAACTAATCTTGAATGAAATAATATACTGGATCCGAAAAATATTATTCTGGAATACAAACAGATCCGCGGTTTTTTTTCCTTCTGTAGTCGGATATTTTAGGATCCGCGTCCAGACCCGGCAATTTTTTAAGTGATCGACCAAGGGTATTTTCGTCATTTAAAGAAATCGAAACTATAGGTTAATTAGATTAAATTTTGTGATTCTCTAATCATTTTTAATGAAAAACCTACCAAAACCAAGTCATGGTCCATTTTTACTCTAGAGAGTACTTCTGCTTTAATAGTATAGATTATATACTAGGTGATACCCGTGCTACAGCACGGGATTATATATTTTGTTAATTATTTTTTTTTTTGTAATTTGTATTTTTGTAATATAGTTTTTTATTTGATTTATTTTCTTTGTTTATATAGTGTTTATTTGTATATTTGGGGTTATACAGTAAATTGGAAATCCTAATAGAGTAAGTAGTTTGTAAAATGTAGCTTTTCACGGAAACAGACACACCACAATAGTAGATAGTAGTTTTGTAAGAGAATAGACACTCCGCAATATCGGATAGTAGTTTCGTAAGAGGATAGACATACCCTGCTTCCATGACTTAATTTATAGTTTGATAAAAATACATGTTTTAACGGATTTAACTCAAAAAAGTTTTATATTTTAAATTTTTAACAATTAAAATATTAATATTACTTAAATATTTTATAGACTTAAAATTTATTATAATATTTTAAACTTTCGACGGAGTTCAAATATTTATAATAATTTAACCATTCTATAAAAATTTAAATATTTATAATATCTTAAACTTTTTTAAAAAATGTAAATATATTATAATATATTATAATATGTTTACTTTTTAAAAGTTTAAATATTCTCAAATAGAACCAAATTAAACTGTTAAATTTGGACACCTGATAAATCAAGTTTCCTGCTCATTTGTACTCAAAACATTTTAGTCACATATTTATAGTGATTATGAACCATATTCCAAAATATTTAGTCGATGTGGGATATACAGTACACCTTTTCTGTAAATTAGTTTACAACTTTACATATATATAATTTCTGCGTTTTTAATTCTTTCTATCTATACTACTCACAATTAATTACTATAATTTCGTTAAGGAAATATTATAATATCAGAAATCAAGCAATTTAGTCAGATTTGGTAACTTGAATATTCGTTTTTAAAGATTTTAACTGAATCACTAAATATTCCTTTTAAAAGATTATCTGTTAAGATCAATCTCGGTAATTAAGGAAATATCTGAATTTTTGGTAATTAAAATTTATGGTTTTTATTTAAATACCTTAAAAGAAAATGAAATCAGAGTGTTTGCCTATATCGAATGAGTTTGTTTGGGATCTTAAATAACTAATCTTGAATGAAATAATATACTGGATCCGAAAAATATTATTCTGGAATACAAACAGATCCGCGGGTTTTTTTCCTTCTGTAGTCGGATATTTTAGGATCCGCGTCCCGACCCGGCAATTTTTTAAGTGATCGACCGAGGGTATTTTTGTCATTTAAAGAAATTGAAACTATAGGTTAATTAGATTAAATTTTGTGATTCTCTAATCATTTTTAATGAAAAACCTACCAAAACCAAGTCATGGTCCATTTTTACTCTATAGAGTACTTCTGCTTTAATAGTATAGATTTTCAGATTTACGATAAAACTTCCTTCTACAAGTATATCTCGAAATATATATATAACAGGCCTAGGTATATGGCACAACGTTATTATTGAACACACGAGTACGATTACAGCCACTTGGTCAACGACAAGGGACTTTTGAATGATGGAAACCCGAAACTAACAAAATAGGCTAATGGGTTCGTCGTATCAAGAGACTCAAAGACCGATTTTAGTTCATCTTTCACAAATTTTGATTGTAAACAATACGACACGACAGCAGGGGATTAAACTTGTCCATGTCAACATTCATATTTATGAAAATATTACCAAGCTGTGTCAATAATGTAGATAATGTGACAAACACTAATAATGTGTGCTTTATATACTAGATAACACAACCTTACGTAATATCGGTAACATCACACTATATACGGCATATCGCCTTCTGGAAGACGTAGTAGTAGACAAACATTAACAGAACTTACAGTTATCGATCTCAATTCTGCTAGAGCACTGGAAAAAGACAGCGATTTCTCACCGAGTTCCCGATCTCCTACCTAGATAACCTGACAAATAAAAGAAATACAGATATCAATTCACAAGTACAACATCATTTGCATCGTTGCCGGCTAAAACTCTACTCTCAAATATGTTCGTCAAATATCATCAGAAATTGGTATATATAGGCTCCATGTAGGCATTAAGCTTTTACTCATAGCCTATGAAATATACCCTATTGTATAATGGAGTGCAGAGAAATCATCATTCTTTACTTCAATGATCCTAGAGTTATAGTGAACAAAGGACTAAACACGGAGCTGTTAAAAGATTCTTACCATCAATACAATCATTGATTTCATAAACCACCAGTGTCTGAAACAAACTAATTGGTCTTAACATTGAACATAATGATGATTACCATTCCATTATTACAGAGTCTTTATGATATATATCCATATAACATGTCAACTAAAAAAAACATATGGACAGAGTCACGAAGCTTAACACAAACTTACTTGATTGTCTAGCCGAAGTTGGCAAGGTAAGCTTTTGCTAAGGAGAGACCAAGCTGGACTTGAGCCTCGGTGGTTAAGTGAAGATTGTCGGGCTTTAGCGGCAATCCCTTGGCATCTACACAGACCACGTTCGAAAGTTTCAGACCCAACTGTGCTTCTCTCACCTTATCTATGTATCCTCCTCCCGATGCTATTGCTACCTGCTTCAACCAAACCACTTAACCAATGGAACTCTGACCTACCGATTTCGAAAACTTGCAGCAATATAATCCACATTGTCAAAAGGAATCACTTTTCATCATTATAACTTCCAAGTTGCAACCTTTATAACAGTTACATAACCTGCAAGTTAGCTCTTCCACCATCAAAAGTTCTTATATAGAGATGAAAATGGAAGCTAAATCTCAACGAAGAAGACTGCGTAGGAGCTGTAAAACTTCTTGTGAAACAAGAGCAGAGACAGTAACATCTTTTAACAGAAGAAACAGAACAAAATCTACATAGTTCTCTATAGTATAGAGGAAACAGAACAAAATCAATGAAGCATCAAATGCATTAGACTCATTGGAAGACAAAATCTTTTTAATTCGTTAATGGAGAAGGAGAGAGAGAGCGACCTGAATAATGGGAAGAGAAGGGAGGTTGAGATCATGACGAAGGTTCTTAATCAAACGGTCCATATTGCTCCCGTAGCTCTCAGCGTCATCGATGTTCGACACGTCACTCTCACCCTGATACCAAAGCACCGCCTTGATCTTTCCGCCGCGTTTCATGCTCTCTCTCGTCCTCTTAACCATCCTCTCGTACAAGTGACTCCCACGCACCCATTCTTTTATCGCCGTTCCACCTGATGCGCACGGAACCAATCCGATCACTGCCGAATCTGTCTCCAACCGCTTCCTCACCGCGTTCGCGAACGCCATCCCTGGACCTACTCCACACACTTTACCTGTGTCGATGTCAACGTGGAGTGGCTCGTGCGCTTCTTCCCACCTGAGATCTGCGCTCAGCCGGAGGATTGATGAGTTTGGTGCACATTCCGGTGGGACGGTTTTATCCCATACCCAGCGGTTGTGGTGGTGGTCTTTGACGACACCGCCGCGTCCAGCCATATTGCTTTGCCCGGAGAGAATAAAGATCTGAGTCGGCGTTATTCGAGACTGGCTCTCCGGTTTATCTTCGCCGGAAGTGGTAGATCCTCCTTCCATAAATGTCTTGGTAGAGAGAGATTCTTTTAGAATCAAGTTTGGTGAGAACAGTAGAGAGTTGGTCGAAGGTGATGATGATGATGATGATGATGAGGCGTGGTCGCGTGCACATTAAACGGAAACTTGGTTCGGTTTGGGTTGGTTTGTCGGTGTTTCCGGTAATGTTGGTTTATTTGGTTTTATCTGTTACGATTATTGGAGACAGTTGGGATTTTATTCGATTTATTATTTTAGGTTAACCAGAACCAAAGTACAAAAGGAGTTAGTATCTATTACACATGCAACTGTAAAGTAAGCAACACATCTAAACACACAGATAACAAATCCACTTTCTATATTGCAATAAACGACTTAGGTAAACCAAGTTAAAGGCTCACTTTCTCCAACACTTGCACCACTTCTTTCATAGACGGTCGCTTCTGAGGCAAGGAAGAGACACATTCAATCCCTAACCTAAAGCACACGATTGCAGCATCCTCGTGGCGAGACACATCGCTTCTGATTGGACCGTCAATCAATCTCATGAACCGGCCTTTCTCTTCCGTTTCAGAACCGGATAAGTTTGAGAACTGATCTATATCTTGATCCACCGAAAACACTTTCCCTGTGAGAAGTTCCAAGAGAATGACGCCGAATGAATAAACGTCCCATTTAGGGTTTGGTTTCTGGCTCGTTGACCATTCCGGTGGCTGGTACGGTGTTGGTCCAGTGATTTGAGATTCACGCGCCGGTGTCATGAGGCGGTCTAGCCCTAGATCGGTGATGATGGGCTCATTCTCAGCGTTCAAGAGAATGTTATTGGGCTTCATGTTACCATGCACGTGTTTCTTCTCGTTGATGTAACATAGCCCTCGAGCCATTCCTCTTGCTATCTTGAGCCGTGCCTCGAAACTAAGAGGGTTTTGTAATGACGAAGACGACGAGCTTGAGCTTGCCTTACCTGTTTTGTGAAGGAACCAAAACGAGTGTTAAAAGCAATTGATGAACGTATATTTTAGAGTACTAAACTGTACCAAGTGATGGGCGTATGTTAGAGGAGGAGAGTGTGATTTTTTAATTCGTGAGCCTAAAGAAACAGAGGAACTTAAACTTACTGGCGGAGAAGAAACAGAGGAGGCTGGTATTGGAAACGTAGTCGGAGATTAGAAGCTTCTCGTCGTCTCCCCAGCAAAACCCACGTATTCTGACGAGATTTGGGTGTCGAAGCTTAGCAATTGCACGAATCTCCCGCTCAAACTCCTTGAGTTTCGCCGCCGCACAACACTCAGTCTCGATCCGCCTCACCGCGAACGCCGTGCCGTTCTCCAACACCGCCTTGTAAACGATTCCGGTTCCGGTAGTTCCCAATATGTAAGCTGATGCTTTTAGTAGAGTATCTAGATCTAGCCGAGTCTCACCGTCGACTGTAACCAATTGAGTTTGAGGACTCTGTTTTAGTCGCCCACCATCTGTTCGACTAAATGCCTCAACGGTGTGCTGATTCTCTACGTCGCTCTCTGATGTCGATGTCTCTTCATACCTTCCTCCGGTCAAGATTATGCATGAACCGCATGCCGCTTTTGCATCTGGTGAATCTGTAACTGTGACCTCCGCGGTGCTTTGCGTTTGGTGGTGATTAGATTTCTTGGATTCGTTTTTCTCCAGACAGAACTTAAAGAAACTGAATCTGCTGGATTCTGGATACCTTCTGCGTTTTCTGACCTGGTATACATAGAGCACAAGTAGACCAATGATAGCTAAACCAGCTATATCTCCAACTGTGATTGCGGCAATGGTGCTTGGCTTTAGCTTGCTTTTTGCTGTCTGGTTTGGTGATTCTGTTAGAGGGTCCTTTGGAGGTGAGCTTCTTGGTTTAACTGCTATTGCAGGTGAAGTAGTTTCAGAGTTATTTGGAGGGTTGGAAAGAGTAGAAGGGATTGAACAAAGAGTCTTCAATGGCTCTCCACACAGCTCTTGGTTACCAGAGAAAGATTCTGCCTTTTGATTAAGTAAAGAAGGGGAAGTAGGTATTGGGCCTGTGAGGTTGTTAAAGGAGAGATCGACTGTGGCATTTGCTGGAAACTTCTCTGCAAAACTTGGTGGAATCTCTCCCAAGACTTTGTTGTATGATACGTTCAAGTAATGCACGCTTTTGCCTCCCAAATCTTTGGGAAGAGAGCCGTTGAGAAGATTTGAGGAAAGATCAAGAACCTGTGCTGCTTCGAAACCACTTGGGATATCACCTGAGAATGAGTTCTTTGTCAAGGAAATGACCGTTAGATTCTTCAGAAGTGAGAGGGTGGGAGGAACTTTTCCAGTAAATGCGTTAGCTGAGAGATTCAAGAGCTGGAGATTAATCACAGTGTTGATACTCTTGGGCAAATCACCAGAGAGATTGTTGCTTCCAAGGGAGATATTCTGAAGCTCAGTGGCGTTGAAGAGCGAGTCAGGGAGTGACCCGTTGAAGAAATTGGTGGACAGATCCAAGATCCTTAGATGCGGCAGAGAGAACAAGTCGGGAGTGACGGAACCCGACAGGTTTTTGTTTGGAAGTGCCAAGCTTGTAACTCGGAGCGTGTCTGGAGTGTTAGGTTTCCCAAGCTCCATGCAGGTGACACCTGTCCACAAGCATGGTGATGCATCTTCATAGTTCCAGTTGCGTAGAACAGAGAGAGGGTCACTGAGGATGGAGTATTTGAAAGCAAGCAGAAGAACACCATCAGTGTTAAGAGATTGGAGTTGTGTGGGGACAAGAAGAAGGTGGAAGAGGACTAATGAGAACAGGAGATTGCTTCTATTGGAAGTCATGGTTTTTGAGTTCTTGGTATCTCCCTCTCTAAGTATTACATATGGC